>NW_020838026.1:4156790-4188206 GCF_003676395.1 Aethalodelphis obliquidens | reverse complement strand
GAGCACAGGCTCCGGACGCGCAGGCTCAGCGGCCATCGCTCACGGGCCCAGCCGCTCCGCGGCATGTGGGATCTTCCCAGACGGGGGCACGAACCCGCGTCCCCTGCATCGGCAGGCGGACTCTCAACCACTGCACCACCAGAGAAGCCCACCCTTAGATATATTTTTTTTGTATGCATCTCAAAGGAAAATCTTTTTTTCCTCACCTAACCACAATACCACTGTCACATCTAACAAATTTAACAAAACTTCTCAAAGTGAGTCTTGATTTCATAATATTTTACCGTGGCTATGTAATTTAGTGTGTGAATACCAACCAAGTACAGGTGATACAACCCCGGTTTTCTCAAAAGAGCTGTAAAGCTGGGTGTTCCAAGATGAGCAACAGCTGAGACCATGATGGTGGGTTAGTCACCTCACCGCGCCTCGTCTGGTCTGCAACCCATTCCCAAAAAAGGAGCGAGACCTAGAGAGACCTACTGGAGTATACCTGGAAACAACTCAAGTCTTCAGTGGCCTCCACCTTGTAAAATGTAACGAGGGATTTAAAAGCTGATTTAGACTATGTTTTTGGACGGCTGGATGCTGAACCCTTTTTATCTCAAAATAGTACAGAGATCATCAAAAGTCCCTGTAGGGCAGGCGTCCAGGAGCTGATTTGAATGCTGCTGACTGTGCTTTTAAGGAGGTGTGCCAGCAAATGCGATCAGGAACAACTTCTCATAAAAAGTCAGTAGAGGCAGAGCCACATGAAGATATGTCCAGAATTTGGATACCAGGTCACCTTTTGAGAATAAAACTACTGAGAGCACATACTTATTTCAAGTAGCCGTTTGCAGAAGGACTGGTGCTGTGGGTGAAAACATTGGAAGCAACTCATTTCCAACAAGTGGACAGTTAAATATTTGGTGGCATTTGAGCGGTATGAGTCTAGTCTAGTATTTAAGACAGACAGTTCTGGAAAGAGGCAGACATGAGTTGCAATCCTGCTGTTTCCATCTGTTTTCTATGTAACCCGGAACAGATTATCTAGTCTCTCTAAGCCTCAGAGAGTTGTTGTGAGTACTAAACTAAAAATTAAATGCAGTCATTTTCAGTTTCTCATATACCTTGATATTGGAAAGGAGGTTCTCCAAGCAGTTAGCATGAGTGATCTGGTCCCCTGAAAACAGTAATGCCATTTGATGGCAAACAGTAATGTCAACTGATGTATTATCTTCTCTTTCTACATGGCAGTCTCTCTCTCTCTCTCTCTCTCTCTTTTTAAATTTTGGCCACACCGCATGGCATGTGGGATCCTAGTTCCCTCCCACCCAAGGATCCAATCCATGCCCCCCACAGTGAAAGTGTGGAGTCTTAACCACTGGACCACCAGGGGAGTCCCTGGCAATCTCTTTTGAGTTTGGTTACCTAAAGATAGTACTTGAAGGGTTCTGATAAAATTTCTGACCTGCAAAACAGTGGACTACCATATGGGCCAGAAATTCTACTTTTTTTTTTTAATAAACAAGTTTTTTTTTTAAATAAGTTTATTTATTTATTTTTGGCTGTGTTGGGTCTTCGTTGCTGTGCGCAGGGGCTTTCTCTAGTTGCCGCGAGCGGGGACTACTCTTCGTTGTGGTGCGTGGGCTTCTCATTGCAGTGGCTTCTCTTGATGCAGAGCACAGGCTCTAGGTGCGCAGGCTTCAGTAGTTGTGGCACACGGGCTCAGTAGTTGTGGCTCACGGGCTTAGTTGCTCCGTGGCATGTGGGATCTTCCCGGACCTGGGCATGAACCTGTTTCCCCTTCATTGGCAGGCGGATTCTTAACAACTACGCCACCAGGGAAACCCAGAAATTCTACTTTTAAGTATATACCCAAGAGAAATAAAAACATAGGTCCACACAAAAACTTGTGCACAAATATCCATAAAAGTATTATTCATAATAGTCTAAAAGTGGAAACAACTTAACTATCTATCAACTGAGGAATGAATAATTGAAATGTGGTCTATCCATATAATGGAATATTACATGGATAGTATAATATATATGGATAATATAATGGAACATTATCTAGGAAGAAATGAAGCACTGATACATGCTGCAACATGGTTAGCTTAAGCTTGAAAACACGATGCTTAGAGAAAGAAGCCGGTCACAAAAGACCACATATTTTATTTTATTTTTAAAAAATTTTATTGAAATATAGTTGATTTACAATGTTGTGTTAATTTCTGCTGCACAGCAAAGTGATTCAGATATATATATACACATATATATATATACACACACATCCTTTTCCATATTCTTTTCCATTATAGTTTATCACAGGATATTGAATATAGTTCCCTGTGCTATACGGTAGGACCTTGTTGTTTATCCATCCTATAAATAATAGTTTGCATCTGCTAATCCCAAACTCCCAGTCTATCCCTCCCCTCCCCCCTCCCGCTTGGCAACCGCAAGTCTGATCTCTATGTCTGTGAGTCTGTTTCTGTTTCATAGATATGTTCATTTGTGTCGTATTTTAGATTCCATATATAAGTGATATCACATGATATTTGTAAAAGACCACATATTTTATGATTCCACTTACATGAAATGTCTAGAAAAGGCAAATCTATAGATACAGAAAGTAAACCAATGGTTGCCTAAGGCTGGGAGGAGGAAGGGCAGGCAGGAAACAGGGAGTGACTACTAATAGGTACAGTGATCCTTCTGGGTATAATGAAAATGCTCTAAAATTGATTATGGTGATAAGTGCACAATTCTGTGAATTTCCTAAAAACTATTGAATTGTACACTTTAAATGGGCACATTGAATGGTATGTGAACTACAACTCAAAGCTTTTATATAAAAAACAGAACAAAACAACAACAAACATAAAACCAGAAATAGACCTTGGGGTTCCACCAAGCCCCTCTTACCCTGTGAGGCTCCGCCGATGAAGGTGACTGGGCTCACTCTCTGACATTTCTTAATTGAAACAACAAGCAAATATTGTCAATATAAGACAAAGAAAAAAACATGGCATATAGCTTGTTCTACATCTTACCTTCAATTCAGAGGGTTTTCAGGTGATTTAAAGCTGAGGGGTTTCATAGACTACTTTATCAACATCTATTCAATGATGCACAGAATAACAAATAGAGAACCAAAATAAGGATCCCAGGAAGGACAGCTGGGAAGGAGGAAAGATGAAATTTGTAGCTAACTTGGCAGTAAGATCCAACCTAAACTGAATGTTGAGAAATAAAGTAATCGATATTGTCTATTTCCTACCCAGTATCCTTTCCCCTATTTCCCTTCCTATTTGATTTTCATTCTGTTAACACCCCTCCCCCATCTCTCCCCACTTCCAATTCCTTGGCCGTCCTGGTTGACTCAGCACATTTTATTTTTGCCCCTCTTCCCACCCCACCCCCCAGTTATTGAGTCAGGAGTGGGTATGTGACCTAAGTTGTCCAACCAGAGAATCTCAGGACTCTCGTTTGGAAGCCTGAGGCAGAAGCTGTCTTTTCTCCTGGACAATTTCCTGAGCAGATGTAGGACAGGATCAAAAACTATCACAGACGCCTCACCGTTAGCCTGTGGATGAAGCTGACAGACTAGGAGGACCCGGAGAATCACAGAGACGTGAACTGCAGTCTTGATTGGAACCATGCCCCGTCTCTATGTTTTCACCTCTAGATTTTTCCAGTTACATAAGCCAATAAATACTATTTTTGTTTAAGCTGTATTAAGTAGACATTTCTATTGTTTACAGCCAAAAACATAAAAATGGGATAATTCTAATAAATTCTAAACTCATGCCTAGACTTAATATTTATTAAGATGTTTGGAACAATGCCTGGCATGTAGTAAGTGCTATGTAAGTGTTAGTTATAGTTATTATTATTGACAGAAGTCTTAGTATTATAAAACAAAGAAAATAATAATGACTAACCTATCTACTTAACAAAACATTGTTAATAAGACAATGGAAAACAAAAGAAAAGGGCATCATTCCTCCCTCCATTGTAAAAGTAATACCTATCCATTATAGAACAGTTGAAAAACACAGAAATATATTAAGAAGAATTTAAAAATCATTTATAATCCCACTCTCTAGAAAAAAGTAATATTTTGGTTCATTTTCTCCCAGTCTATTTTAAACATGTGATTGAAATTATTCTACATATACAACTTCGCATTCTCTTCTTTAAAAAATTGACCGTATCTCATAAGCATTTTTCCGTCATTTATTCTCATTTTGGATTATTTTCCTAGGATGGAGTCCTAGAAATGAATTGTCCTAGAAATGAAAGTGAGACTTGCAGGGTTCTTTTGAACATGAAATGAGATAATGGATACAAGAGGCATTTGAAAATTGAAAGCACTGTACAAGTATGAGCTGCTCTTGTAATATCATTAGCTCTTCCCCTAAACTTGCTCCTCCCCCTGAATTCTCTATCTTGCTGAATTGCAGTAGCATGATCACCACCACCATAAACAGCCAGCCACAGTTACCTGCTGTCTTGTATCAAGAACTTATCATGTGCTGTGCACTGAGCTAAACAGGTAAGCACTTTATCCATTATTCCATTTAGTCTTCGTCGGATCCCTGCTAAAAAGGTGATAGTATCCTATTTTGCAAAGAGAATTCCGAGCTCTGATGGAATTAAATAATTTAAGGTCACACAACCAGAAACTGTAGAGCAGGGATTCGAACCCTAAAATTCATCTGTGTAAAGTCCCTGCTTTAACCACTTGCTATCTGCTATTAGGCCCTTTTCCCCAGTGTGCATTTCTTCTGTATCCCACAAGTCATTGAGTGGGGCACTTTCTGATCCCTGTGGCACTCTCCTCTGCATTTCTACTTCTTCTGCCCTCGTTTGGGCTCTCATTGTGTCTTCCCTGGATGATTTCAATAGTCTCCTGATGTGAAGAATCTGACAAAGTGATCTTCCTAAAATGCAAATCTCACCATCAGTTAGTGGTTCCCCAGATCTGTCAAGAGAGAGTTCAAAATCTTTAGTGAGTACCCTTATTTCTTGTGATCCCTCTTCTCTTGTTGCTCCCCTGTGGGGTCATGCCTCTTTATGCTTTCCTGTCCACACCCAGACCAATGCCTTGGCTAGCCATAGCTGCCTTCTTTGTCGAGATGACTCCTATCTTTTCAAACTCAGTTAAAGCATCTTCTTTGGGAAGTTTTCCCTGTTATCATCACACTCTTTGACATTGAACAGACAGCCTTTATTTATTAAGCAACTTGAGAACAAGAAGCCTATCTTGTTTCACCTTATATCCCAAGTAAAGTATTGATTGACACATGGTATGCTGTAGGTGCTGAATAAATACCCACCAAATGAATTTTTATGTGACTTTGGTATTGATATCTCATCAGGAAATGTTAGGGTGCATTAATGAAATGCATGTTGTCCAGAAAAACAACATATGCTCTCTATAGGTTGTGAAATATGGTCCTCAGTTTTGGAGTCTACATTTTTAGAGGCTGATTAGTAAATTGGAATTGATAGAGAGGTGTAAAGAAGGTAAGAAGGTCTGGTAACAATGTTGCATGTAAAATGGTTACAGAAATGAGTCTGTTTACATTAAAGAAAAGACTTTGGAGTGGGGGGCAGAATGGGAGATGAGAGCCATCTTCACATACATGATGAAGATTAGCCGAATAAAGACAAAATTTCTTTTTTTTCTTTTCCTTTTTTTTTGCGGTACGCAGGCCTCTCACCGCTGTGGCCTCTCCCATTGCGGAGCACAGGCTCCGGACGCACAGGCTCCGGACGCACAGGCTCAGCGGCCATGGCTCACGGGCCCAGCCGCTCCACGGCATGTGGGATCTTCCCAGACCGGGGCACGAACCCATGTCCCCTGCATCGGCAGGTGGACTCTCAACCACTGCGCCAACAGGGAAGCCCTCCTTTTTTAAAAAGTTAATTTTTATTGGAGTATTGTTTGCTTTACAATGTTGTGTTAGTTTCTGCTGTACAGCAGTGAATCAGCTATACATATACATATATCCCCTCTCTTTTGGATTTCCTTCCCATTTAGGTCATCACAGAGCACTGAGTAGAGTTCCCTGTGCTATACAGAAGATTCTCATTAGTTATCTATTTTATACATAGTGGTGTATATATGTCAATCCCAATCTACCAATTTATCCCACCCTCCCTTCCCCGCTTGGTATCCATACGTTTGTTCTCTACATGTGTCTCTATTTCTGCTTTGCAAATAAGTTCATCTGTACCATTTTTCTAGATTCCGCATGTAAGCGATATTATATGTTTTTCTCTTTCTGACTTACTCTGTATGAAAGTCTCTAGGTCCATCCACAAGACAAAATTTCTAATCATAGAAGTATGAGTTTCTCCATCCTTCTGTTATAGCCGTTATGAAAGGACTTCTGTACAGGGTAGAAAAATGCCCCAAATATGTTCAAACTCTTTGACTTGGGGCTTCCCAAACTGAGTAATTTCACATCAGCTTGTCTGAAAAGCAAGTACCATGTAGAAATCACCAACAGTAAGAACTTATAGTGCAAGCAGTTTCCAGCGCTGAGGTTTTTATCATCATTTTATATTTTCCACACTGAAGGCAGAGGAAATCATTCAAAGAAGCACCAAACAAGAACAGTAAAAAATGTGGCAACGTTATGGGCAGCTGAGAAAATAGCCATAGCATAGGGGCAGAACAGCCCAAATACAAGGAATGGGATGGCTCCTTTCAAATGAAGACTCAGGGACAAGAAATAAAGGAAGGTAAATAGGCAGGGCCACATGCAATAACAACTCCTCCAAAAGTGATTTGCAGCCAGAGGCAGCTTTTCTGCAGAGTTAATTAAGCTCTTCGACCACTCCTTTGCCCTGGGCTCCCCTGAGGCCTCTGCAGGTACTCTGAAAATCTTAATGTTTGTCTTAACGAGGACACCCAAGACTGTATAAGTTTTAGACCTTACAGAACTTGTTTGCTTCAAGCCTGTCAACCAGTTGACCAGCAAAACAAAGCGTAGCATATGTGTAGTGTGTTTAAAGTTATTTTTCAAGCATTGTATTTCAGCCACACCTACACACCCAGATTGTAATCAGTTACACCAATATTATCTTTGAAAACAAAATATATTTACACGAAGACTCCAGTGCCAGATTCTTTCTTATGTCTAGACCCTGCTCTGGCATTATCGAATTTGGGTGCCCTGTACTGATTTTAAGTACTTGATATTTTTGTCTATTTGACTTGTTTGAAAACCAGATCCTGTTTTAATTTAGACCAGTAGGAGGTATAAGAAAGTCTTTATAAGTTAAAATATTTAAATCTTAATTACCTACTCATGTGGTGAAGGTGAAAATCATGCAAGGTTAAACCTGTTCTGCTTCTTACAGAGCGTCCCTCTGAGAAGTGACGCCACCTGTTCAACATCAGTGGCAGAGGGAACATGGAAGCCTTCTAAGCAGGAGAGAAATAGGAGACAGCTAGGGAACTTTCTAGTTCCTCTTGAGTTACATTCTGTAGAGTGGCTTCTCTGTTTATGAATAGAAGTGTGATTTTAGAGAATATCACAAAGCTACCCTAAAATGCAAGCAGAAAGAATGGCCAGCCATTGATACATTTTCCATGTATCCATGGAGGGACTTATGAGACGAATGTTTTCTGATACCTGCTAGGGAGTTGTTTAGCATGATGTGAGCAGACGACCTTAAGTTTCTGAGTCACACAAACCAAGATTCAATTTCCTTCTCTGCTGGTTACTGGTTTTGGTTGTGGGCAAGTTATTTCACCTCTCTGAGCCTTGGTTTCCTCATCTGCAAAATAAGGATGATACTCATCTTACAAATCTGAATGGTCTCTCTTGCACTGTCAATTTCTCCCCTTCCCCAGTGGCTTCTTGGGTTTTTTTGTTTGTTTGTTTTTTATTTTGACTGCACTGCCTGGCTTGTGAGATCCCAGTTCCCCATCCAGGGATTGAACCCGGGCCACGGCAGTGAAAGTGCGGAATCTTAACTACTAGACCACCAGGCAACTCCTCTTCCCCCGCACAGTGGCTTCTTATTAATGGCAAACAGCAACAAAAACAACAACAAAACTCTCTACCCGTACCCCACAAGAGCTGCTCCACTAGCTCGCTCTTTCAGCAGGAAACATCTTGGAGGATATGACTGTGCTTGTTAGCTCTGCCTCACCAGCCACTTAAACCTTTACTTCCTACATGTAGCTTTACAACTTACAAAGAAATGACCAGTGACCAGGTTCTATGATCTCCAAGTTCAGTGATGCTTTCTTAGTCTTCATCCTACTTGGTCTTTTCTAGCTTTTGACTCTATGCTGTGATGATAAACATAGGTTAAACAGAAAAATAATATATCATTCTGGGTTTCTTTCTACCTCTCTTGTTGCTGTCCCCATTGGCTGTCTTATGGTTTTAACCACTTTGGGGTAGGTAAATTCCTGAATTCTAATTCTAGTTCCAAACTCTCTCTGAGCTCTTTCCCAAGTAATGACTGTGTATCTGATGCTGGAGAGGTTGTTGGCATTTCATCAACTCCACTCCCCTGTCCCCGTTATCTTTTCCCTATTTCTGCCAATGGCATTGTCCTTACCCTATTCTCCCAGGCACCGTGTTTGGACACATGAAGTTCCTTTTATTCCTCCTCCTTTCCAGTCCCACTGCATCTCTCTTCGTTCTGCCCACAATCACTCTTCCCCTCATATCACAATAGGCTCCTACTTGGCCTCCTTGCCTCTAGACTCTGGTTCATACCTCGTATGGCTGTCACACTCAATTTGCCTAAAGCCAACTCTAATTATATCTTTTTTCCAAAGATTTCTATGGCTCCCCAGTATCTTTTAGGTAAACTGACCAACCATCTTACCTTTGCTATTTATTACAAACCCTGTCCTCCAAAGAAATGAAATACTCACATGTTCTCTTACATGCCTTGTGTTTTTCCAACGCCATGCCTTTGCTTGCATTGTTCCTTCCATGCTTTTTGTCCTCTCCTGGACATCCTTTGTATATTCACAGGAACTCTCAGATACAATCTCTTCTATGATCCTTGCCTGCTGTCCTCAGCCAGATGTAACCAACTTCTTCCCCCAATTTATTCCTTAAAAAGCACAGATATTTCTCTTGGGCCATTTATGACTTTCCACTTAGTAGTATACTTATGCATGCACAAGTTTTATCCTCTCTGCCAGAGTGTAAAGCTCATTTAGTTATGTGTTCCTTCAGCAAATATTTTTTTGAATGTCTATTAAGTGCAACCACTCTGTAAAGGTACAGAAGTGAACCAAACACGACTCCTCCCCTCAAGGGACTCATGATGTAATTAAGGAGACAATAAAGAAAATAGATCACTGGGCTTCCCTGGTGGCGCAGTTGTTGAGAGTCCGCCTGCCGATGCAGGGGACACGGGTTCGTGCCCCGGTCCGGGAAGATCCCACGTCCCGCGGAGCAGCTGGGCCCATGAGCCATGGCCGCTGAGCCTGCGCGTCCGGAGCCTGTGCTCCGCACACGGGAGAGGCCACAACAGTGAGAGGCCCGCGCTCCGGAAAAAAAAAAAAAAAAGAAAGAAAATAAATCACTAACGTTTAGTTTACAAACAGTGTGTCAGAGTTATGTACAGAATGTTCTGGGGGAACACAAAGGAGGTGTATCAGCTCAGCCTTGGAGAAGAGGGAGAGCAGAAAACTTCCATGAGCAGGTGATACTGGAACCAAGTCTTAAGTGCTGAGTCAGTCATGGATGATGTGGTGGGTTTGGCGGTGAGAGGATACATTCTGGGTATGGTATATTTAAAGGCTACCAGTTATAAGCCAAGGCCAAGCTTATAACCAGTTCATATTCATGTCCCATACTACATTGTTCCAACACCTGCATTAGAACAGGACCATTCCATTATAAAGTATTCACCATTCTGATTTGTGATGAGAAAAATGCAGTGTAGTAAGTTGTCAAAAATTTACGTTGTATCTGTCTTTTAAATTGTAAAATGATGACCATTCTTACTTTTTGTTGTTGTTAAATGTTCTTTCTTTAATGAAACAGTGGTGACAACACACAGTTGTGTCAATGTTTTATTTAGAAAACTAAAACACTGGTAATTTTTTTATTTTTTAATTGACGTATAGTTGATTTACAATGTTGTGTTAGTTTTTGCTGTACAGCAAAGTGATTTCAGTTATACATATGTATACATTCTTTTTTATGGTTTGTCATAGGCTACTGAATATAGTTCCCTGTGCTGTACAGTAGGACCTTGTTGTTTATCCATTCTACATATAATAGTTTGCATCTGCTAATCCCAAATTCTTAATCCATCCTTCCCCCACCCTCCCTCCCCCTTGGCAACCATAAGTCTGTTGTCTATGTCTGGAAACACTGGTAACTTTAAATGCTGCTCCAATTTTAAAAATTTTGTTTTACTGACCCATGATTTTCAAGAATCAAGCTCTCAGAAGTATTAGTGGATTAGAATTCCCTGGACAGCTTTAAAAAAAATGTATATTGAATTCCTTATGTCACCTTAGTCTTAGTGATTCAAAATTTCCAAGGTAGGAGCTTAAGAATTTGCCTTTTTATAAAACTTCTTAGTTGATTTTGAAAAGCATCCTGATTTGGGAGCAGCTGCTGTACCTGGATTTAACTCACCTGAATAAGTGTCAAATGGATGAGTGGGTGCTGCTCATATAAGGATACATTTAGGGACATAAACTACTTTTTTTCCCCAACAATGAAATGCACACATCTTAAGTGTACGTGAAAGATAACTCTTTTACGAGAAAGTCTGATTCTTAAGAAGAGAGGAGAAACAGGAGGTTATTTTAGGCCTTTTCCTTTTGTGAACAAAGGGTAATGAAGTGAAAACATAGTACTCTTCAAATGACTTGGTCACTGACGTGAACATGTTTAGGATGAAAAATCATTGTCTGAGAACTGCAAGACTAAGTATGCTCCTGTGAGTGTCACTTAATAAAAAGAAAGTAACACTTTAAAGTCAAGAACATTGATGAATAGGGCAACAAACTTTTATTAATGATCCTTCAGTGACCTGAAAATGCAAATAAACGTCTTTCAGGACCTATTTTAATTAATTAATTGAAACATATTAAGGTTTTAATTTAATTTAATTTAATTTATTTATTTCATGTGGGATCTTAGTTTCCTGACCAGGATAAAACCCATGATCCCTGCATTGAAAGCATGGAGTCTTAACCACTGAGCCACCAGGGAAGTCCCCTGGACATAAATAATTTTAGATAGAAAACCCCCAGGTCATTTTTCTACATTTCCTTGCCCTATTCCATGATATTAGAGTTCAGCCTTGCATACACAGTCCCAAAAGCATGAATATTGGGGCACTGCTCTGAACCTAGGGAATTTCACTTGCTTTTCTCTTAGCATTTAGATTCATAGAAATTTAGACATCCCTGAGTTGAGTCCCTGATTTTGTGGGCAAGGAAACAGGTCCCAGAGGGTCTGTAGGACACATCCAAGGCTCCACAACAGAATTAGGACTTTCACAGTCACTTGGTACTGTTTCGTGCATATTTTCACAGAAAATTGCACTTCATGCTTTTCTCTATTGTACATTCATTTTTCATTGAATCACACAAATTGGTAAAGTAAGACAGGTTTTTAATATTTACATTTGTCAGGGGAGGAAAGATAGTCCACTTGATGAAGGGCTTGCCCATAGTTATACAGCTACGCCAGTCAGCTCCAGCTGCCATAACGAAATACCACAGACTGGGTGGTTTAAACAACAGGACTTTCTTTCTGACAATTCTGGAGGCTGAGAAGTCCAGGAGCACAGTGCTGGCCAGCTTGGTTTCCCAATGATGAGGGCTCTCTTCCTGGCCTTCTCTCTGTGTCCTCGTGTGGATGGGGGTGGGTGGATGGTGGAAACAAGCTCTCTGGTCTCTTCTTATAAGGGCACTAATCCCCTCTTGAGGGCCCCCACCCTCATGACCTCATCTAATCCTAATTACCTCCCAAAGGCCCCATCTCCAAATACCATCATATTGGGGGTCAGGGCTTCAACAGATGTGAATGTTGGAGAGGATACACTTCAGTCCACAGCAACCGCTGAACTAGGACCAGAACCCAGTAGAACTGGTTTCAGTGACGCTGCACAAACATGTGTTGGGGTGTCCGGGGTGAGGGGCCCTTCAGTATTACATACCCATGCCTTGTCAGTGGCAGGAGAGCTTTGGAAATAACTAGGGCAGCAAGTGCCAGAGTGGGGAATAGCGCTCCGGGTATTCAGAAGCAGATGATTTTACCTCCAACCGAGCAGAGGAAGATGAAAAGGTTTTCAGCAGGTAAATATTGGAGCGAGGACAGTGCAGGCATGGGGAGAGCTCTGCAGTGGAAAGGTGAGGGCTGCCTCTGGGGAATGGGGTAGAGCCTGTTCAACCACAGGAATGGGCACATCACGCAGTGGCGCTGGAAAATCCAGCGTTCTCCTCGTTGCCGCACTCTGTGTGTACTCCGTGGACGCTGTGTCTCCGTTTTTACTGTCTGTTTCCTGGGGTAGAGACCCTGCTCTTTATTCATCTGGAAACTAGCAAGGACTATGGAGAGGGTGGTCCATAAATCTCAAGTCTATTGAAAGGAAACAAAGCCGGAGGCGCCCCAGCCGCGGCGAGGCCGTGCCAGCTGTGAACCAGGGCAGCAGAATGTTTCCCGACTGAAAGTGGAAACGCAGCAGAGCAAGAAGGCAGAGAGAAGCAGGTCTCTTGCTAGTGATCTTAAACTGGAGAAAAAAAGAAAAATGATCTTTTCCTAAAATACACGAGGAAGGGGACCTGGGCTTTGAGGTCAATGTTTCCCTTGCACTACTGGTCTCCAGTGGGAGGAAGCTATCCCGGGCTCTAGTGGCCACTGGTAAGGAACAGGACGGATGAGGCCTAAGAAACAGAGGTCAAAAGCGTGGAAACACGGCCGGGCGGAGCGGCGAGGAAAGGGCGAAGCAGGCTCCGGGCTGGCAGCGCGCTGGGAAGGGGCGCGCCCTGCGCGGGGTCGAAGCAGAGGAAAGCTGCCTCATGGCAGTCCTTCCTCTGCCCGGGGGGAGGGCCTTCTGCAAACCTGGCTGGACTCGGAACAATTCATCCAGTTTTTTTTTTTATCCTGTTTTTAATAAAATCATTTTCAGAACCCCATAGAGGGCGGTACCCAGAGGAATCTGGAAAATACCCCGCAGGGGCGGGGAGTGGGGCGTGTCCGTATCAGGCCGCTGGAGGCGAACAGACGGTCGCATTGCGGGCAGACAACCGTGCACGGTTCCAGAGGCCGAAGCGCGCCCCCGCCCGGGCCGAGCTGCGGGCCCCCACCCACCCTGCGCACACCCCCGCGTACACCCCCGCGTCTCTGGGCCTCGGGGTCCCGGCGGGGGCGGGGCGTCAGCGGCTGGGGGCGGGGCCTGGCGGGGGAGCACGGCTGCGGCGGCGGGAGGTGCGGGCCCTTCCGTCCCCTGGTTGGATCTGGGCTGAACAAGGGGCGGTGTCTTGCGGCGGTTCTGCGGGCCGGCATTGGGCGCTGGATATGGAGGGCGTGGTTTCGTGAAGTCAGTTCCGGTCGGTGTAAATCCCCCGGGGCGGCGGCGAACGGGCTTCAGATGCTTCTGGGTCGTGGTGGGGAGAGCTCCTGAGTCCGAGTGTGTGAGCTTGAGCGCCGAGCGCTAGAGCGACCCGGCGAGGGATGGCGGCCACCGGGACCGCGGCCGCCGCGGCCACGGGCAAACTCCTGGTCCTGCTGCTGCTCGGGCTCACGGCACCCGCCGCGGCTCTGGCCGGCTACATTGAGGTGGGCACCGGGCGAGCGCCCGAGCCCTTTTTCCTGCGCCTGCGAGGGAGCGCGGCCTGCTGGCGGGCGGGCCGTGGGGTTCGGGCCGGGTGGGGAGCGCGTCGCGTGGGGGCGGTGGGGGTGGTCCGGCTCTGCAGCGGGTCTGGGGCGCCTCCCCCGCCCGCTCCTGCTTGGCGCAGCGCTTAGCGCTGGAGGTCGGGCTGCCTCCGACGCCGCAGAGGCCAAATGAAAGGCATCGGGGTTGCGGGGGGCGGCGGGCAGCCTCGGCCGCCCCAGCCCCCATCCCGCCCGCGGCGGCGCCACATTCTCTGGGGACCCCGCGCGGCCCAGACGCCCACCCCGCCCTCCCCCGGGACCACGCGAGCCTCTGCCGTGCGCCCCGGGGCGGCCCGCAGCCCGAGACCCGGTGCGGCTGGGCTCGCTCCGGGGGCGGCTGTGCAGACCCTGGCCCCGGGCTGGGGCGGGCAGCGCGCTCCACGCGGGGGGCCGGAGCTTCCCACCGGGGAGCGGCGGATGCGGCCTTTGTTGGCGAGGTGGGCCGAGCCGCGGGGATGCGGGCGTCCCGGCTCGGCGCCGGGGGAGTGCCGCGGTGCGGGGCGAGCGCCTCTTGGGCTGCACCGGAGAAGCTCCGCACCCCGCAGCGGGTGTGCCCTCTCCTGCCTGTGTGCCTCCCGCTCCAGATCCTGCGCGCTGGCATCGGGCCTTCGGGAGGAATTGTTAAATATAGCCGTTTGCCCGAGTCCAATAAACAAGGGGAAACCCTTCTCTGCTGCTGGTGTTGTTCCCTTTTGTGGTGGGTTTCAGCGAGCAGGGACGCGGTACCCGTGAAAACGTTGTAAAAACTCTTGTCTAATCGTACTTTTTTGGTGTAAGTAGTTTTTCTGCACCTGATAACCCCGTGCCATCTCTGTGCCGGGAGGATGTTCCAGCGCCTGGGCTCCTGGGTGATTCGCTGGGGTCGGGCCGCGGGGACAGGCGGGGTTGCTGAGGTCCGTGGGTCCTGCAGGGTGGCCTGGACGTGGCCGCTTCCCAGAAACCTTTCTGTTCCTGAGGGAGACGTGGGACTTTAATTTTACTTGCCTTCTCGAAATAGTGCTTGAACTGTCGGACTGGAATGTTTCGGGTGTGTAGTTTATTTCCCCTCTTCGCTATTTTAAAAATTACAATGGATTTCTGCGTGGTTGGCTAATTTCAGAGAGAAGTGAGACTGGATTTGATTACCTAGGCATTGACTGAGAAGTTTCTAATAAAAACCTGCAGTTAGAACGTGTTCTTCTGCAGAACGTGTAAATATTTCCACGATTAGAATAAATCTGATCAAGAACGAACCTCCGATGGAACGGCTTAAAACGTTTGTATTCATCCTGCTTAAAGCTTTGATTCTTGGGGGGCCGGGGGGGGAGAAGTTTTAAGTAGAAATAGTTAATGTTTATAATACGCATGCTTTTAGATTAGGATTATTTTCGTTACCACACAGTGGTTAGTTGGATTTATATCTGTGGTCCCCAATATGGTGTCGCAGGGAAGCAAGCTAGATCATTGGGATGGGAGGGGAAGGAAGAAGATTTTGTATGGAACATAGAATTTAACTCTTAGGTCAGGATGTCAAAAACCATTGTTCACACTTTTACCTCACTTCCCAGAGGTATGAGTAACTTCAGGCACTAGTGAATTCACAAAGAAGGGTCCATCAATTTTAAAGTACATCTTCCTTTCAGGTTTAAATGGAATATTAATACTTGATGCCTGCAGAGAAAGAGAAATGAACAATATCAGAATTAGCTGTTGTGGATTAAATTTGATTATTACCCACATCATTGTTCAATCGGAAAGTCTGGCTAGACAGAAAGTAGGCATTAGACATTTCCCTAAAATGGTTTTTGAATGCTGTGTTATGAAACTTCTCTTCTTTGGAACTGTGTTTTTGCCCATACTTGCTAAATTACCTTTCAAATGGTTTTTCCTTTTGTCCAAGAGGCAGCATTTCCTTCATATGTATATAATTTGATTTAGTTTATTTGCTTTCAGGCAAAGGACTGCCTAAGCCTTGATGTAGATGAGAATGGCCTAAATCAGGATTCGCTTTGGGATGGTCCTTATTGAGATGAGCCAAGAGGATTCTAGCCAAATCCCTGATCAAATTGCTTGGCACAGAATTATTGATTGGCCAGTCTTGAGTGTTGCTTGGTGTTGACTGAATTAATCTCTTACACCTGTTTAAAAGAAAAAAAGTCTCTGTACTCAGGGTCACTTCCTCTGTTAAATCTGAGACAAGTTCAGTCGTGGGCCTGCTCCCATGTGGGATTCTCAGATGGTATTTGTGCTGAAATTCTGCACTCTGTACAGTGGACCTTGAGGCTTCTGAGAGCCAGTTCATTCCACCACATTTTAAAATGGGCCCTTTGATAGTCAATTTTCAGGAAACTCAATGTATGATGTCTGAGGCAGAGGACCAAGAAGCTTTGTGCTGATATTTCTGATGGGTGGTGGAGGGGATGTCACTTTATGACCTGGACAGATACCAATGCCTCTGATAGGAACATCAGCCTGTTAACCTCATAACCATGTAAAAATCGTTTGATAAATGTGATGAGCAGAGTTTTGGCGAATCAGGCCCTCCTCTCGCAGGCTTTTGTTTCATCCTCTAAAGCTGGGCTGTCCCACAGTGTAGCCACTTGCAGTGTGGCTATTGTGATTGAGGAATGAACTTTCCATTTTATTTAATTTTAGCTAATTTATATTTAAAAACAAATACTCTATTCGGTGATTGGAAAACATTTATCTGTGTTTGAAACAACTTGGTATGAGTCTGCTTTTTAAACTATTTGATACATTTTATGAAATCTAAATGCAGATCCAGTATTTCTTGTGAAAATTTAGCATCTGAATTGAGGTGTACTGTAGGTGTAAAATGCACACCAAATTTTGAAGACTTAGTATGAAAAAACTTGTAAAATAACTCATTTATAATTTTCATATTGATTGTATTGAAATGATAATATTTTACACATCGGCTAAGTAAAATATATTAAAATTAGTTTCACCTGTTTCTTCTAATTTTAATGTGTCTTCTAGAAAATACAACATATGCAACTCATATCTACTGGACAATACTAATTTAATTTCTTGCTTAAGGTTGGTGCTGCGTGAGTGTTTTTATGAGCACAATTTTTAAATACGTTGCTATTTTTTCCCCCAATAAAGTCTTGCTTAAAGTTGGTCCAGTATGATCTTAAGAACAATTTTGAATATTTTTCTGTTACTTTTTTCAATTAGAATTTTTATTTAGAAATAACTTCAAGCTTACAAAAAATTATAAAAATTGTACAAACAGCTCTTATACCCTTTACCCAGATTCATCAATTTAACATTTCTCCTATTCAGCATTTGCTTTTTCATTCATTTTGTTATTACGTATTTTTTGCTGAACCGTTTTGAGAGCAGGTTGCATACATCATGTCCATCTACCCCTGAAAACTTCAGTGAGTATTTCCTAAGAACCGAGGAAGTTGTCCTACATAAGCTTAGTACAGTTATCAGCTTAAAGAAATTTAACTTTGATACAATACTTTGATCAAGTCTGCTGTCTGTATTCCATTTTGCCAGTTGAACCAATAATGTCCTTCATAGCATTTGAAAACATGTTTTTTGTTTGTTTGTATGTTAAAGAGCTTTAGAATTCTTGGCAATAATATGTGAAGGGTTAATTTTTTTCCAAATATAAAAATCGTATTTTTAACTTATCTGATATTGTTTCAACTCTGGAAAATCAAAACTTAAAAACCTTTCAGGATTCCTTAATTATATTTCTCTTACTGAATTCTTGGGCTTTTGCATTTTTTTTTAAATAAGAAAAATTACATAGGGAGTGCATATTCATTGTAAAAATTTAAAATGCATTTGAACAGTAAGAAATGAAAAATAATCTGAGATTGTGTTGTCCAGGGAAATCTCACTGTAAACGTTTTGGTGTGGTGTGTATCCTCCTAGAGCTCTCAGGTACATACATTTTTATCAAAGTGACACATAAATTGCGTATTGAAGCTGGTACCTAACAATTAGTATTTTGAATTGTTCTAAAATGAACTACTGAAAGAAAATAGTTTTCTGTGTGATAAAAGTAGGGATAAATTTTTGTACAGTAACTGTAAAGTCTGTGGAGGGAGGCCATTTGAGAATTCAAAATCACCCATAATCCAATTTTCATGAGTTGTTTTTTTAGTGAGATAAACTAGATTACCTTGACTCTTAATTAAATTTCATATAGTGTACCTTGATTTATGTCCTAGGATGGAAAGTGAACCATGTAGGCGCATTCAAATAGAAACAAGTTCCAGTCCTTTGTATCAAGTACAACTAATAACTACTTTATTGCTGAGAGAAATTTTCTTACATAAGCATCATAAGGCTTTTTTTAATGAAACTTTTTGAAACATAACTATAATCTATTTTTAAAATACAACTTTTCATTTGTTATTCATCCCATTAGTGTTTGTTGAACACTGCTACCAGGTTCTGTGTTAGATGCTGAACAGTGCAGTAATAAAAGCAACTGTGCGTGGGGCCTTTTCCTCTGCAGTGCACTTGCGTGATGTGATTTCCAGGCCCTATGCCCAGAGATTCTCATTGAGGATATCTGGGATTCTCATTGTCACAGGCTCCCCAGGGGATTTTTATGTGCAGGTAGAGAAAAACAAACTCCAGTAAACAAAAAGGCAACAGAACTCATTTGGGGACATTATCTTATGTAAGCCCCCAAAAGTCTGGTGAAGTAGGTATTCGTATCCATACCTAAAATGGGAGTCGGGTGAGGCGGAGGGTTCAAGGCAGTGCAGCAGGGCCAGGGTGAAAATTGGTCGGTCGTATTCTGAGTCTGTCGTGCGCTCTTTCTTCTATATCAGGGTGTTTTGGTTGCAGATTTCTTTCTACTCCGGTCTACCTGTTTTCTCCACTATCAAAAAACCTGATGTGAATATTTTCTTTAAAAGAACTAATTTCATAGATGTTGTAATATTATCATGAATCAATATACGGCAAACTGCTAACAGTGGTTATCTTTGAAGGATGTAATTATAGGGGACTTGGCCTTTTTACATTTTCCATAGGTTTTAAAAAACGTCTAATGCTTTTTAATATAACATGCAAGTTCTCTCTTTTTTTTTGGCTGCGTTGGGTCTTTGTTGCTGCGCGCGGGCTTCCTCTAGTTGCGGCGAGCGGGGGCTACTCTTCTTTGCGGTGCGCGGGCATCTCATTGCGGTGGCTTCTCTTGTTGCGGAGCATGGGCTCCAGGCACGCGGGCTTCAGTAGTTGCAGCACGTGGGCTCAGTAGTTGTGGCTTGCGGGCTCTAGAGCGCAGGCTCAGTAGTTGTGGCGCTCCACGGCATGTGGGATCTTCCCGCACCAGGGCTGGAACCCATGTCCCCTGCATTGGTAGGCGGATTCTTAACCACTGCGCCACGAGGGAAGTCCCTATCTTTGTATTCTGATAACAAATTTTAAGGAAAGAAACGGTGACCACTTGTGGGGAATCTTACCAAAATCAGTGTATGGGATTATTTGGAAGAGAAAAGGTTACTGGCACCAGATTTATGATCACTGGCCTAGTTGATAGACAAACTATTAGGCAGAGGCTGGCACAGTAACCAATATGACTGGAATAAGATTGTGGTCCAGAAAAAAGTCAATCAGCATTTGGAGTGGGGCACCTGTGGTGTGCGTTAATTGAACAGCTCAGCACAACCTTTCTACTCTGCCTTCCTCAGCCTCACGCCTCCTGTGGCTGCAGAATGGCTGTTGCAGTTTCAGAGCACGTGCTTTGATTTGATAACGTCCAGGGGATTGTGGGGCTTTCTCAGAGCACATCAGCACAAGACCCCTCAAGTCTTACTGTACAGAATTATATCAGGTGCTTCCAGCCTCACCAGTCATGGGTGGGGAGGGGATGGTGGTGCTGTGATAGGCTTAGACTGCACACTGGGTTCTGTTGGAAAAGCGGGCTGTGGATGTTGGGTAGATAGCAACCCAACGTCTGCTACCAGGTCATTATCTGTTTGGGAGGTTATATAGCTAAGCTGGCTGGAAAGAAAAAGAATGAATTTATTCTTACCTAAATGATCTGTGAGTTAAAGGTTTGCCGGTGAAATTGAGACCTCAAAGGAACCTCTCAGGTGATTTATCAGGATCTCGGCACGTCCTTTTGAGGGATATTGCCATCCAGAACAGAAAGGCAGGAATGGAGAAGTATGTGAAAATTTGTAAAGGAGGTAATTAGCCTAGAGAAGAAGAAGACATGGGATTTAGTGTTGGTGAAGAATGTAAGCATTGTCAGATTTTTATACATTGGCTCTGGAAGGCTAAATAGATGACTTACCTAGGCTGAAGCAGAATTTTTACCTGGAGAAATGAGCCAGTAAGAGTGTGAAGAGTATAGGACCCTTTAATTATGAATATGACCAACATAGTGTAGTAAATATATGAAAGATACTCATATCCACCACCCGGTTTTGTTGAATTTTAGCACGTTCTGTATTTGCTTTAGCCTGGTTTTTTTTTTTTTAAAAAAAAACTAAAACATCATCAGTAGAGAAATAAAACATTGTTAGGCCTCCTTTGAACTTTCCCCCATTCCATTAACCTTCCTTTCCAGAAGTAACTCTTACCTTGAGTTGGGAATTCAGCATTCCCACTCATGTTTTCGTGTTGAGAGAGACCCCTTTCATCTCTCTGGATTCCAAAGAAACTTACCCAGGCTCTTAGAGTTGTAATAAATATTTGTCAGTGCAGAGTGCTAGTTGTTCGAGCATATCAGGGTGATTTTAGAAGGTAACAATGCTAAGATATTTGAACTGAAAGTAAGGGTAGCCCTGTGCTCATGAAGGTGCCAAGCACTCAAGGCAGCATTGCAGCCCTCTCCACCCACATCGCAAGCCTGGAATTTTTTGAGCTTTTAAAAATTTAAATACACAAAGGAAAAAAAGTTACAGCTCAATGTATTTTCGTAAAACATACTCGTGTGACCACTGCCAAGGTCAAGAAATAGAACATTCCCGTCCCCCACTTCTCCGTCCCCCTCCCTCTCCCCCAACTATTATCCCAACTTCTGTGGTGATTATGTCTTGCTTTTCTTTTTTATAGTTTTACCACCCAAGCGTTCATCCCTAAACACTGTAGTTTAGTTTTTCCTGTTTTCTCGCTTTATAGAAATGGAATCTTTCAGTATATACTGAGTATGTGGCTTCTTTCACTGAGCATGTTTTTGAGGGTCATTTGGATTGATGAGCATAGCTGTGGTTCGCTTGTTTCCACAGCTGTATAGTATTCCAACGTATGAAGAAACCACAATTTGTTCTACTGTTGATGGACATTTGGAATGTTTCTGGTTTGAGGCTATTGAGATAATACTGTTCTCTCTGCTGCTTGCCTTTTTACACTATTCCTAATGATGTCTTTAGAGGAAGTTCTTAAGTTTAATGTCTAATTTGTCAGTTTTATTTTTTTAAATTATGGTAGGTGCTTTTTGTGTCCCACGTGAGAAGTTTTCCCCACCCTGAGGACATAGTTATTCTCCTGTTGCCTACTAGGGGCCTTTTGTTTTGCCTGTCACATTTGGAGCTACAGTTTACCTGGAACTGATTGTTGTGTAGATATGAAGTATTGGTCTTTTTATTATTCTTTTTTTTTCCGTATGGCTATCCAACTTGCACCATTTATTGTAAAGGTCTCCTTTCCCTTCTGTTCTCCCATGCCACCTTTGTTGTTAATTAATATCTCTGTATGGGTGAGTCTATTTCTGGGCTCTCCTAATCCATTGATCTCTTCTCTATCCCTGTACCAAGTCCACTCTGTCTTAATGACTGTACTTTATAATAAGGTTTTTTTGTTTTTTAAATAATTTTATTTATTTATTTATTTATATTTTTTGGCTGTGTTGGGTCTTTGTTGTTGTGTGCGGGCTTTCTCTAGTTGTGGCGAGCTGGGGCTACTCTTTGTTGCAGTGCACAGGCTTCTCATTGCGGTGGCTTCTCTTGTGGAGCACAGGCTCTAGGAGCACAGGCTTCAGTAGTTATGGCGCGCGGGCTCAGTAGTTGTGGCTCTCAGGTTCTAGAGTGCAGGCTCAGTAGTTGTGGCGCACGGGGTTAGTTGCTCCATGGCATGTGGGATCTTCCCGGACCAGGGCTTGAACCCATGTCCTGGAATTGACAGGCGAATTCTTAACCACTGTGCCATCAGGGAAGTCCCTATAACAAGGTTTTATAACTACTAGAGCAAGCCCTTCTGCCTTGGTTGTCTTCAGTAATGTCTTGACTATTCTTTAACCCTTTTCTTTCCATTTACATTTGCCACATTTAGCCAAAAACACTTGTTGGAATTTAGATTCGATTGCATTGAGTCTGTAGTTGAATTGGGAAAAATAGACATTTTTCCAATACTGAGTCTTCCAACCCAGAAACATGGCATATACCTTTATTTAGGTCCTCTCTAATTACTCTCAGTGTTTATAGCTTTTTTCATAGAGATCTTGTACATCTTATGTTAGATTTATCTATATAGATATTTGATGTTTTTAAATGCTATTGTAAATGGCACCTTAAAGTTGTCATTTTGTTGTGGTTGTTGAAATGAAGTTGATATTTTCAAATTGATCATGTATTCAGCAGTCTTGCTAAGCTTGTGTACTAATTCTAATAATTTATCTGTAATTTTGAAAATTTCTGAGTATATTCTGTGAATTGTGACAGTTTTATTTCTTTCCTTTTATTTTAAAAAAACGAGATATAATTGAATATAACATTGTGTAAGTTTACGGTGTACAGTGTTCTGATTTGATGCATTTTTATATTGCAGTATGTTTACCATTGTACCATTGCTGCTAATACCTCTATCAAACATAATTATAATTTCTTTTTGGTGGTGAGAGCTATTAAGATCTAGTCTTCTAGCAACTTTGAAGTTTATAAAACAGTATGTTGATTGTAATCACTGTGCTGAATGTTAGATCTCCAGAGTTTATCTGCTGTTTACAAATTTGTACCATTAAACGACATGCAAGTTTTGATATATAATATTTGCATTATCATTCAAGTAAAAAAATAGATTTTTCCGTTGTGATTTAATTTTTTTACCCAGGTAATTTAGAAGTACACTTCTTAATTTCCAAAGATGTGGAGATTATCTGGTTGTCTTTTTGCTGTTTATTTCTAAGTTAACTGCATTGTGGTCAGAGAATTAGTCTGTATGATTTCAGGTTTTTGAAATTTATTGAGACTTGCTTTATGACCTAGTTTATGATAGAATTTTTGTTGTGTGCATAGAGAAAATGTTTATTCTGTAGTTGTTACTTCCAATGTTTTATATGTATTCTGATCATGCTGTTTTCATGTTGTTCAGATCTTTATTCTTAAGATTTTTTACATCTTCTTTTTTTCTTTTATTGAGAAAGGTATGTTAAAAATCTCCCACTGTGATTTTGGAAAAGTTGTTTTTCTCCTTGTTATTCTGACAAGTTTTGCTTTGCTTATTTTGAGGCTGTCATTAGGTGCATACAGATTTAAAATTGCTATCTATTCCTCAAGAATTGGACTTCTCAGAGTTATAGTTTCCCTTGTTATCTCCAGTAAGGTTTTTGCCTTTGTCAGTACTTTGTCTACTATTTCCATCTTTGTGTTTTAGATGTGTTTATGGTTGATTTTTCTTTTGTTTACTTAGGAGACAGTGTTTGTCTTTTACTGGAATATTTAGTCCATTTACATTTAATGTGATTGCTAAAGTATTTGGGTTTTCATCTACCTTCTTATTTAGTGTTTTTTGTTTGCTCTGCTGGTTCTTATGTTTCTTTTTTTTCTTTTTTTTCAAATTGAAGTGTAATTGACACACATCATTATATTAGTTTCAGGTGCACAACATAATGATTTGATATTTGTATGTGTTGTGAAATGATCATCACAGTAAGACTAGTGAACATCCATCACCACAGATAGTTACATATTTTCTCGTGTGTGTGATGAGAACTTTTTTTTTTTTTTGCGGTACGCGGGCCTCTCACTGTTGTGGCCTCTCCCGTTGTGGAGCACAGGCTCTGGATGCGCAGGCTCAGTGGCTATGGCTCACGGGCCCAGCCGCTCTGCGGCATGTGGGATCTTCCTGGACTGGGGCACAAACCCGCGTCCCCTGCATTGGCAGGCGGACTCTCAACCACTGCGCCACCAGGGAAGCCCGAGAACTTTTAAGATTAACTCCCTTAGCAACTTTAAAATATACAATACAGTGTTATTAATTATAGTCACCATGCTGTACATTACATCCCCAGGACTTATTTATATTATAACTAGAAGTTTGTACCTTTTGACCATCTTCACATATTTTGCCTGCCCTCCACTCCTCAACCCCCACCTCCCACCTCTGACAATGAGTGATCTTTTCTCTATATTTACAAGTTCAGTGTTTTTAGAGTCCACATATAAGTGAGATTATACAGTATTTATCTTCCTCCATCTGACTTATTTCACTTAGCGTAATCCCCTCAAGGGGATTATGTTGTTGTTGCAAATGGTAGGATATCCTTTTTCATAGCTAAATAATATTCGTGTGTGTGTGTACACCATTTATTTTTATTCATTCACTTATCAATGAACATTTAGGTTGCTATGTTTATTCCCTTATTTAACTCCTTTGGAGGTGGTTATTATTTTACTTCTCTCTCCTATTACTTTGGAACATATTTGTATAATCTTTTGTTTTCCCTTTAGTGGTTACTTTAGACATTTCAATATCTTTCACTTAATTGGTATTAATTGGTATTTTTGCCCTCCTCCTGCTCAGTAGAAGGTTATTAGAACACTTTAACTCTACTTAACCCCTCTCAGCATTTTTGCCATTGTTGTTACGTATGTTAATTTCATTTAAACCCCAGAAGACCTTATACAAGCCATGTTTTATACAGTCAAATGAATTTAGATCAGTGATTATGAACTTTGGAGGCACACTGGTATCATCTGGGGGAACATTTACAGAACACAGATTGTCTGCACTCCAGTTCAGACAGATTTCATCAGGGTCTCTTGAGGGAGGGTGTCAAGCATTAGTGTTTCTTAAAAACTCCTCCGGTGCTCGCTTCGGCAGCACATATACTAAAACTGGAACGATACAGAGAAGATTAGCATGGCCCCTGCGCAAGGATGACACGCAAATTCGTGAAGCGTTCCATATTTTTGTACAGCTACTATGGAGAACAGTATGGAGGTTCCTTAAAAAACTAAAAATAGAACTACCATATGACCCAGCAATCCCACTACTGGGCATATACCCTGAGAAAACCATAATTCAAAAAGAGTCATGGACCAAAATGTTCATTGCAGCTCTATTTACAATAGCCAGGAGATGGAAGCAACCTAAGTGTCCATCACAGATGAATGGATAAAGAAGATGTGGCACATATATACAATGGAATATTACTCAGCCATAAAAAGAAACGAAATTGAGTTATTTGTAGTGAGGTGGATGGACCTAGAGTCTGTCATACAGAGTGAAGTAAGTCAGAAGGAGAAAGACAAATACCGTATGCTAACACATATATATGGAATATAAGGAAAAAAATGTCATGAAGAACCTAGGGGTAAGACGGGAATAAAGACACAGACCTACTAGAGAATGGACTTGAGGATATGGGGAGGGGGATATGGGGAGGATATGTGACAAAGTGAGAGAGTGGCATGGACATATATACACTACCAAACATAAAATAGATAGCTAGTGGGAAGCAGCCACATAGCACAGGGAGATCAGCTCGGTGCTTTGTGACTACCTGGATAGGTGGGATAGGGAGGGTGGGAGGAGGGAGACGCAAGAGGGAGGAGATATGGGAACATATGTATATGTATAACTAATTCACTTTGTTATAAAGCAGAAACTAACACACCATTGTAAAGCAATTATACTCCAATAAAGATGTAAAAAAAAAAAAAAAAAAAAAACTCCGGTGATTCAAAGATGCAGTGAGTTTGAAAGCCTCTGATTTAGATTTACATATTCTCTTTGTTATTCTTCCTGCCTTTTGTATCTCTGACCTTCATTTTGGGATAATTTTTTGTCTTCCAAAACACACTTTAGAATTTTCTTAAGGTTGGCTGGTGATATATATTCTTTCACCAAATACCTGTTTTAGTGTCTTTCTTCAAGATAGGTTCATCGGGAATAGAATTTCTTTCATCATTTTAAAGATCTTATTCTTAATTCTATTCCTGGTCAATATCTTGGTGTTCAATATTATCAATAGCTTATTGGAATTAACTGTCAGATTGTTGTTCCTTTGAAGATAATGTGTCCCTTATCTCTGACTACTTAGTAGATTTTCTCTTTGAATCTGATTTTCAGCAATTTTACTGTGTACCTAGGTTTGGATTTTTAAAAAATGTATAGTCCCTTGCCATCCTTGGGGGATTGGTTCCAGGACACCCCTACCCCCAATACCAAAATCTGTGATGCTCCAGTCTGTTATGTGAAATGGTTCTAGTATTTGCATGTAACCGTCAAATATCCTCCTGTATACTTGCAATCATCTTTAGATTACTTAAAATACCTAATGCAATGTAAATGCTATGTAAATAGTTGTAAATATAATGTAAATGCTATGTAAATAGTTGGCCCGTGGCAAATTCGAGTTTTGCTATTATGAATTTTCTGAATTTTTTTTCCCCTGAGTAGTTTCGGTGCATGGATACACAATCTGAGGATATGGAAGGCTGACTGTCTTCGGCTTGTAGGGCTCCTTGAATCTGTGGTTTGATGTCTTTCATCAGTTTTAGACAGTTATCAGCCATTATCTAAGTATTTAAGTATTTAAATATTGCTTCTGCCTATTTCTCTTTTCTCTAGGACTCCAAAAACAAACATCGTAGACACTGTTACTCTGTCCTGTGTGTTTTTCCATGCCTCATTTGATAGCTTTTCTTTTGACCCATCTTTTGGCTTACTAATGATTTCTCCAGCTATATCTAGTCTACCATGAAGTCCCATCCATTGAGTTCTTAATTTTAGTTGTTATGGTTTTCAGTTTTATAATTTAAAATAGTTTTTTTTAATTGTACCTAGATCAGAGATGAAATTCTCAATTTTTGTCTTTTGTGTCTTTGAACATGAAAAGTATACTTGGAGTCTCTGTCTGGTAATTCCTATGTTTGGGGTCCCTGTGGATCTTTTCCTGTTGTCTGTTTCTGCTGGTTATTTATTCATTTTATGTTGTTTCCTTGTTTGTCAAGTTATTTTTGATTGTGAGCCATATGTTTTATTTACACAAATGCTTATAGATTAATTTAAGGCCTAGGCTAATGTTATGCTCCAGAGAATGTTTGATTTGCTTCTACCTGGAGTTTGATGAACTAGAGATCCAGGATCTCTCATTTCACCGATTGAGAGGATTGGAAGTTGAGCTGCAGTCTCTGTGAAGTCCTGTCAATTCTGGATTACCCTTCTAGGTTCAGCCTGCCTTGGGGTATCAACTCCAAACCACTAGTGTATTTCCAAGTATGTTTCCTTTCTTCTCTCCCTCCTGCCCCTGGACTCCAGTCTGTTTCCCATTGGTCCTTACAGGCTGTTAAAAGCACTGCTCAGCTACTCCCTTTAGGATCTTTCATCATCCCCAGAGGAAAAAATGCCCTGTGAGCTATATTCATCTCCTTGGACTTTCATCCTCCTCTGGTTACTGACCTAGGAAATCTTCCCTGTCTTTTTAGGTCCCTACTGCCTTTAACTAAGTGCTTTTTAAAGAGTATTTAGTTATGTGGCTGCGCTGAGTCTTAGTTGCCACACGTGGGATCTTTGTTGCCGAGTGTGGGATCTTCATTGTGACACGTGGGATCTTTATTTGCGGCACGTGGGATCTAGTTCCCTGACCAGGGATCAAACCCAGGCCCCCTGCATTGGGAGCGCAGAGTCTTAACCACTGGACCACTAGGGAAGTCTCTAACTAAGTGCTTTTGAAAAATATTTTATGTTGCTTTTCTAGCTGTCCTCATCAGGAGGGTTGGTCTGAATTACCTAGTTGACCATAACTGGAAATTAATTCCCTTGAAATTAGATATCTACTGGGAGTTTATAGAGAGAACCTGTGTTATTTTATTTTAGGTAGTTGGGGAAGAAGAATAGACAAGCAGGAATAGAGTGGCAGATTCTGGTGGTGGTTGGAGTGATAATAACAGTGATAGTTATATTTATGGTGCAATTAGTATGTATAATGTTTCACATGTACTCACTGAAACCTTTGAACTACCTTCTGAGACACATACTATGGTTATCCCTGTTTTACAGACATAGGAACCAAGGCGTGGACAGATAAAGTAACTTGACCTAGGTCACAATCAGTAAGTGATGAATTGGCTCTCAAGTTTGTGCTAACTGGTAGAACAGATGGCCTGGTCAGAGGCCTGGAGAAGGGATATCTCAGGTCAGCACGGGGCCACCAAAGGTTTATGGAGAAGTTACCAAACAGTCAACATTTAGGCAAAAATTTGCAGTAC
This sequence comes from Aethalodelphis obliquidens, assembly GCF_003676395.1. Lineage (NCBI taxonomy): Eukaryota > Metazoa > Chordata > Mammalia > Artiodactyla > Delphinidae > Aethalodelphis > Aethalodelphis obliquidens. The sequence goes on along the minus strand of NW_020838026.1, from coordinate 4,159,912 downwards.
GTGATTCTTAGTAATCAGAAAGTAAAGAGAAAACTCTTCTGAGGTTATTTTTCCATCTTTCTCCACTACCAAACCACTATCAGGTCATGGAACTTAGATTTACAGTCATTGTACGTTATGACTTGAGTGCGTATCATCTCAGGAACCTATTTGCTACTTCTTACAGCCTTTCATTAAAAAAGACAGATTCTAAATTGATTTTTTACAGATGATTATTATGGTGACTCTTAGTGTGTATCCTGTGTTAAGGAAAAAATATATGGTCATCGTGAAAAATCTAGAAAACACAGGTAAAGCTAAAAAACAAACAAAACAAAACAGAAAGAAATTAACTGTAATTTACCATCCAGGTAAGTAACTTTAAAATTTTCCCAGTCTGTGTTCTGGACATCTTTGTTTTTTGAAAGAATGGATTCCCCCTTACATGTTTATAAGCTGTTTTCCTGCCTTTTGACATATTGAATAGCTTTCCAAGCCATTAAAATATTTTACAGCATCACTTTTAATTGAATCACCCTTCATGGTTTGGGGCATTTGAACTCCCTGCATTTTTAAATATGCAATTTCCACCACTTTTAGTTGCCTTTCATACTCTGAATTTGGAGTACTTAAGCTGATGCACAAATATTTTGAGTTATTGAATGAGAATGCTGCCTGCCAGCCAGTGGTTGGATGTTTGCAGCAGTATTGGAACCATAATTTGAATATTTTATTGCATTTTGCCCTTATTTTATTGTTGAGTAGCACATGGTTTGATGGAGTTGGTGCTTATTTGGTGCTTTCTAGATCTAGAGTCTTTGAACTTAGGTGAACACACAGTGGGCTCAGTTATGTAGAAAGAACTAAGGAATATTTATAAAATGATAGAATTAAGGTTTTTCCCCCATTTTCCCAAGATTAAATGATTATTAAAAAACGCACCACACTGTATAGAAATCAACATTCTCTCCCATAATTTTATGCATCTGGGACTGTAGATATGTCACTGTCCCTGCCCCACATCTTCAAATTAACATTCTTTTTTTTTTTTAATTTTATTATTTATTTTATCTATTTATTTTTTGGCAGTGTTGGGTCTTCTTTGCTGAGGGCAGGCTTTCTCTAGTTGCGGTGAGCGGGGGCTGCTCTTCGTTGCTGTGCACGGGCTTCTCAGTGCGGTGGCTTCTCTCGTTGTGGAGCACGGGCTCTAGGCATGCGGGCTTCAGTAGTTGCGGCACGCGGGCTCAGTAGTTGTGGCTCACAGGCTCTAGAGCACAGGTTCAGTAGTTGTGGCGCACCGCCTTAGTTGCTCCACGGCAGGTGGGATCTTCCCAGACCAGGGATTGAACCCGTGTCCCCTGCATTGGCAGGCGGATTCTCAACCACTGCGCCACCAGGGAAGTCCCAAATTAACATTCTTAAGTCACAACAATAAGTCTTCTCATAGGGGGCCTTCTGGGAAAGCAAGCTATTTCCTCCGCTCATATTTCCCTCTTTTTGTAGCATGCACCAGCAGTCTATCCAAGAAGAATATACTGGGGAGTAGGGAGGGCATCCACCAGCAAGCCCACGGTTGTTGACAGCCATAAGATTAGTGACAAGCACAAAGGGATATGTCAACATACTGGCAAAAAATCCTGTGACAGCTTGGGAATAACTCTTCATTTCATTCATGGTGGAAACCCCACCTTCCAGTGCATAAGTATTGACGAGGTAGGCCAGTGAGTTACAGAGCCACAAAGAAATGCTGTCACCTAGGAGGCGAGGAAAAAGACCTGCAAAAAATCCTAGGATGGCTTCTTCCCAATAGATAGTTGCTAGGAAGTCACAAAATCCACAGTACTTGGATTCTCTGCCAATGAATTGTACCACAGATCTCAGAGTGATCACGTGGAAGGGATGTATGATGAGAGTAGCAGCAGAATGAGCCGTCACCTCTCGAGTTGTCTCCTTGATAACTCAGTCAAAGGAAGAAGAAACTTCTTTCTGTACATTTCCAGATCCTGACTCCTCAGCCTTGTCACACTCCTGGTAATGCTGTAAAACTTTACCATGGACCACAGTTCCAGGGACCCCTGAACACAGTCTTGGAGTTAAGCCTGTGAACAACCCACGCTTCCCACTGATGCTTGCAATGTGCTGAGCATAATGAGAGGATGAGGAAGCTGATAAAATTGCTGCCCCCAAAATATTTCATTCTGTTGTTGGAGGAAGAGGCTTATATCCCACCTGGATGAGCACCTTCATGTACATGAGTGGCTGGGACAGGATGGTGAGACTAGAGCCCAGGAGCACCTGACTGGCTGCGTCCGCCATGATGGCACCCATGGACGGACGGACAGATGGAACCACCAAGTGACGAAGCTGGTCCCGGATCACGTGCCAGGGCCGCTGGCTTCACTGGCCCGCCCGCGGTGTGCCTAGAATTAAGTTTTTAAGGATAATTTTTTCCTAAAACACTGGAAGTAGTTGAGATTTGTATAAATTATTAGCTTTCTAGTGACAGAACTGCCCCCCCCGCCCCCGCAAATAACGTGCATATCTTTGAACTTGCCCATCTTTTCAGGGTTTTATGTAAAAATAAGAGTCTTCTAATTCTGTCATTTATTTGTTTATAATTTACATTTCTAATTTTTCTTTAATGCAAACAGTATGCAGTAGGTATCTCTTTTTTATCCTTTTAGCTGTAGGATATCTCAGATTGACATTTAAAAGAACCTTTGGATATAACTTGTTCCAGAGTTGAAGACTTTCCCTGGTAACTGGTTCATTTGAAGTTCTTCATGGTCATCATTATTGGCAGACATTTATTAAATTACTGTATGCAGGGCACTGCACAGAACACATAGCACACAGCTGAGGGCAGCATATATTGGGTTGGCCAAAAAGTTCATTTGGTTTTTTCCGTAAGATGGCTCTAGTAGCACTTAGTTGTCTTTAACTTCATTTGAAACAGTTTTGTTAGATTGTATTGTGACAGCTGTCATATGAGTATGCCTTTTTTTTTTTTTTTTTTTGCGCTACGCGGGCCCCTCACTGTTGTGGCCTCTCCCGTTGCGGAGCACAGGCTCCGGACGCACAGGCCCAGCAGCCACAGCTCATGGGCCCAGCTGCTCCGCGGCACGTGGGATCCTCCCGGACCG
>NW_020838026.1:4134302-4156690 GCF_003676395.1 Aethalodelphis obliquidens | reverse complement strand
GCTACGCGGGCCCCTCACTGTTGTGGCCTCTCCCGTTGCGGAGCACAGGCTCCGGACGCACAGGCTCAGCGGCCATGGCTCACGGGCCTAGCCGCTCTGCGGCATGTGGGATCCTCCCGGACCGGGGCACGAACCCATGTCCCTTGCATCGGCAGGTGGGCTCTCAACCACTGCGCCACCAGGGAAGCCCATGAGTATGCATTTTTTAAAAATTATCAAAATTTGTGAATTTTTGTGTAGCCATTTTAATATTGAAGATGGAAGAAAAAACATTTTCAGCATATTATGCTTTATTATTTCAAGAAAAGTAAAAACAACTGAAATGCACAAAAAGATTTGTGCGGTGTATGGAGAAGGTGCTTTGACTGATGGAAGGTGTCAAAAGTGGTTTGTGAAGTTTCGTGCTGGAGATTTCTCGCTGGACGATGCTCCACGGTCGGGTAGACCAGTTGAAGTTGATAGCGATCAACTAGAGACATTAATTGAGAACAATCAGTGTTATACCACTCGAGAGATAGCCGACATACTCAAAATATCCAAATCGAGCGTTGAAAATCATGTGCACCAGCTTGGTTATGTGCATCGCTTTGATGTTTGGGTTCCACGTAAGTTGAGAGAAAAAAGCCTCTTGACAGTATTTCCGCATACGATTCTGTACTTAAACATAATGAAAATGTTCGGTTTTTAAAACAAACTGTGATGGGTGATGAAAAGTGATACTGTACAATAACGTAGAACGGAAGAGATCGTGGGGCAAGTGAAATGAGCCACCACCAAGCACACCAAAGTCCAGTCTTCATCCAAAGAAGGTGATGTTATGTATATGTGGTGGGATTGGAAGGGAGTTCTCTATTATGAGCTCCTTCCGGAAAACCAAACGATTCATTCCAACCAGTACTGCTCCCAATTAGACCCACTGAAAGTAGCACTCGACCAAAAGCATCCGGAATTAGTCAACAGAAAACACATAATCTTTCGTCAGGATAACGCAAGACTGCATGTTTCTTTGATGACCAGGCAAAAACTATTACAGCTTGGCTAGGATGTTCTGATTCATCTGCCGTATTCACTGGACATTACACCTTTGGATTTCCATTTATTTCAGTCTTTACAAAATTCTCTTAATGGAAAACATTTCAATTCCCTGGAAGACTAAAAGGCACCTGGGACAGTTCTTTGCTCAAGAAGATAAAACGTTTTGGCGTATGGACACCAAGGGGGGAAAGCTGGCGGGGTGGGGGGGCTGGTGGTTGTGGTGTGATGAATTGGGAGATTGGGATGGACATATATACACTAATGTATAAAATAGATAACTAATAACCTGCTGTGTAAAAAAAGAATACATCAAAAAAAGATTAAAAGTTTTGGGAAGATGAAATTAGGAATTTGCCTGAAAAATGGCAGAAGGTAGTGGAATAAAACGGTGAATATATGCCACGGAGCAACTAAGCCCGTGCGCCACAACTACTGAGCCCACGTGCTGCAACCACTGAAGCCCACGTGCCTAGATCCCATGCTCCGCAACAAGAGAAGCCACCACAATGAGAAGCCCACGCACTGCAACGAAGAGTAGCCCCCGCTCACCGCAACTAGAGAAAAGCCCATGCGGCAACGAAGACCCAATGCAGCCAAAAATAAATTAAAAAAAAACCGGTGAATATGTTTTTCAGTAAAGTTCTTGGTGAAATGAGAAATGTCTTATTTTTACTTAAACACCCAAGGAACTTTTTGGCCAAGCCAACTTTTTGGCTTCTTTTGTTTATCATCCTAAGATGATAAACAAAAGAAGCATTTTAGGTGGTTGGAAAAATGACAATCAACACTTCTCCAGTCTTTTAAAAATAGATTATTTTAATGTAGCTTATCTTTTTTAAAGAACCTATTTATAGGGTTTACTTCCAGGTATTTTTACATTGTCAGCCATTAAGTTCCTGCTTTCAGTTCTTTTGGGTATGTACTGGAAAGTGGAATTGCTGGATCATATGGTAATTCTATGTTTAACTTTTTGAGAACTGCCAACCTCTTTTCCACAGTGGCTGCACCATTTTACGTTCCCACCGTCAGTGGCAAGGGTTCCAGTTTCCACACATCTTGGCCAACACTTGTTTCCTTTATTTTTATTTTTTTGGCTATGGCAGCAGCAGGCCCCCTTTATTTGTCAGAGATTCTCGTCTCCCCAAGGGAGGCTGAGTGTGGGTTGTCATTTTGTTTTATACCCCTGTCTGTTCTCTGTCATCTAGAGGCACAGAGTTTTCAATGCTTGTTGAAAAGCGGAGAAAGTTGGCTTGAAATCACCTCTTGCAGTAACAATTTATTACTCATTTTCAAGTGAATTGCAAACCACATTTCATAGCGGAACCTTCGCTGATTGGCTGGTTGACTAGCAGACCCTTCGCTGATTGGCTGGTTGACTCTGCCACGCCCCTCCCCCCTTTTGAAGAGGATTTCTGCTTAATGCTGTATGAGTGTTTTTCCTTATAGCAACTCTTTTTTCCTTCCCTCTCTGTCCCCCTCTCTCTCCCTCCCCCTCCGTGTCTCTCTCTCTCTCTGTCTCTGTCTCTCATAGCAACTCTTTAAGAAAAATGATTCCTTGAGGCTTGATTAGCTGCCTCAGGATCTACATTAATAAAATATCCTGCTGGGCTGTTGTTTTGAAAGATTAATCTTGTGAATTGATACAAGTCATTGAGACTCAGTGTTGGTTCGTGTTGTTTTTAAACAATGGAAATAGTAGTCAGGACAGATTAAAATCAGATTAAAATGTTTTAAGTATTGATTTTGAAAGATTAAATACAAAGCACAGACTCAAAGCTGATGAGCTCCCAGCCAAGCTGAGCCATTACGTGTGTGTGGGTGTGTGATGAGTGAAGAAGCAAACTTGTCACAGGATGGCGGGAGTTAAGGCAGATTATAAATCCAGCACCAGTCCCTGGACGATTGGATCCTCACTAAAATATCCCCGTGGTGATCTGATACTAGGCGAGCAGCATCGATGCCTGTCTCTGAAAAGCTATAGAAAATAAAATAGAACATAGACTCTGAGTCAATTTGAGGTAATGATGTTTGTTTCAGTTAACATTAAGAAGGTAATGTTTTAGCTGTACCACTTCTAGCATCCTTTTTACTTGGTAATTTGTGAAGATAAATTTCTTTTGGATATCACATCAGTATTTGGAACATTTTGGAGTTTTATGGGAGAAAATGTTTAGAAGAAAGCAAAGAGACAAAGAAGTGATCAGAGAGGTAACATATCCTGTACAAATATAGGGCCTCGATTACATCATTTTATACCAGCATAGGTAGGGTTCATTGTTGGCCAAGTAAAATATTATCATGTTAAATATTACTGAGACTAAGGTGTGGCTTTTGTGATGTTATGTGAGGGTTACTATTAGTCTTATGTACGTTTGGAAATATTTGAAACCCGTTTTTTCCATAGGGCCAAAGAATTCACTTTAACCTAATATGAACACTTGTTTTCATCCTGGCATCAGGCGTTAGAAGTGAGTTGCAAAAGTTCTTCCATTGAGCTACTTAATAGCTGTTCCCAAGGAAGGTGAAGGAGAATCATTCTAATAGGCCAGCACAGATTGCCCAAATTCGGCTTGGGTACTAAGTTACCGGATAGTATTATACTTAAATAGCTGCTTGGCCTGCCAGTTTTTGAAAGCTTCAAGGTGAGCTAGTTCTGATGACTTTGTAAGACTGCTACTGCTATAGAGTTTGGGAATATTTCCTTTTATATTAGGATTATTCTGTTCACGTGATGTCTCCCTTACCAGCCCGAGCCTCCATGTGGGTGAGAACTTGTGACTCTTCAATTTGTTGTCTCTGGAGCCTGCTCTAATAAGGCCCTTGCAAATGTGTATTGACTCAAGGGCCTGTGTGATGTGAGTACCATATCATATATACTCTATCTGTTCTGGCCTTTTTTTTTTTTTGGTCTTTGGAAGACCTTTGGGTTTTGTTCTGTGGTTGTCAGAAGCCTAAGAGAGTGTCTTTTTGTTTTTGTTTCTGTTTTGTCTGTTTGTTAATGTCTCAATCAGGCTTCTTTTACTATTTGTAGGATCTAATGAGTTGGGGGATGGAGGTGGGTTGTCATCCTCCCCCACCCTCCAGCAGTTGGATAAAATAAGAACTTGGGCTCTTGGCACTGTTCTACCCACTTACATAACCCATACCAAATCCTTTTTAAGAAGAAATATCTCAAGGTCCTTTTTCCTGTCTAATTCCCATTCATTATTTTACTTGTAACCACTTGTCTCTTTTGCACGAGCCTGGCCTCTTTAGAGAAGCTTGTTTCTCTTTAGAGAAGCTTACCCATTTAGCCATCCAAGGACCCCATTCCTGCAAATGCCAGAAACTCTTGCTAGCCTTCATAACGGAAGAAAGGGAACTGCAGTGAACGGAATCTACAGGTAAATGAAAAAAAGTCGTTGGGTCGTGTCTTCCCCTAGCACAGTGTTAGCTGAACACTTAACACAGCGCTGTCCAATAGAAGAAGGCGAGCCACATATGAAATGTAACTTTTTCTAGTTGACATTTTTTTAAAAAGCAAAAATAGGTGAAATGAGCTTTAACAATATAGTCTGTTTAACTCAGTATATCTGAGATAATTATCATTTCAACACGTATAATTTCCTGGATGAATGCAGAGGCTTCCTAAGTGGCCTCCTTGTCTCCACCTAATCTTGCCGAATCACACCCTCTCACCTTCTAAAATATGCCTAGCAGGGTCGTTCTGGTGCTGGCGCTGGAGCAGAGCCCCGGCCCAGTTTCCTTGGGGAAGGGGTTCTGGAGACTTAGCCGTCCACTCCCCGCAGCCCCGCGCCTACCCCTGCCGCAGCGCTTCTCAGATGCCAGCGCCGTCTCCACTTCCTTACGTCTTGTGCATAATGTAAGTGCTACACTGTAGGTCTGGGCTTCCCTGGGTCTGGATCCTGCCTCTGAGACGGTGAGCTCCCCAGATACTTAGACTGAGTCTTATTCGCTTACCCAGCGTATTCATTTGCTAGGCCGGCCGTGGCAAAGTACTACAGACTGCGTGGCTTAAGCAGTTGAAATTTATTGTCTCACTGTTCCTGGAGGCTGGAAGTTTAAGATCTACGTGCTGCTGGGTCACGCTCCCTCTGAAGGTCTGAGGGAGGATCTGTCCCAAGCTTCTCTCAGCTTCTGATAGTTCTTGACTTTGGGCAGCATAACTCCCATCTTCACATGGCATTCTCCCTGTGTGTGTGTGTTGTCTCTTCACATTTTTCCTCCTTTCATAGGGGTGCCATTCAGGTGGGGTTAGGGGCCACCCCACTCTAGTGTGACCTGATCTTAATTACTGATATCTGCAACAACCTTATTTCTAAATAAGGTCGCATTTGGAGGTGATAGAGGTTAGGACTTCAACATATGAATTTAAGGGGGGCACAGTTCAGCTCATAACACCCAGTGACTAGCATATTGACTGTAACGTAACTGTAAAATGATCAAATGAAGTAATCTGAGGAAAGGATCAGAATTTTATTTTCTTAAAGGCATTATGTTTAAATAATCAAGATAGAAGCTCTCAATTTTATTAATACTTCTCATCTCTAGTTTTCAAATATATTCATAGTTAGTGGCTTTTGAATTGTTGCACCTCAAGAGATGCAGGTGGAGGGACTTCCATGATGGTTCAGTGGCCAGGACTCCGCGCTCCCAATGCAGGGGGCCCAGGTTCCATCCCTGGTCGGGGAACTAGATCCCACGTGCCGCAACGAAGAGTTTGCATGCTGCAACTAAGACCCGGTGCAGCCAAATATTTTTTAAAAAGAGAGAGATGCAGGTGCAGGGTTCTAGCTCTAACTCTGTCCTGGTGAGAGAATGAATAGACCAACCAGGACAGAGAACAGGAGAGAAGAAAAGATGTCTATGCAGACTTGATGATGGACCTAGTGACTGAGCCAGCAGACCAGAGAAGCTGGAACCTAAATGCAGGGACACCAGCTAAAAGCAAGCTGATTTGCAGAGCAGACCTTGAATGAGGGGTGGAAGCATCAGGGTGAGGCTAATGGCAGGGAGGGGTTGAAACTAAACATGAGTAATCAGGCCCTGAATAACGCACCTCACCCCACCTCGCTGCACCTCAGGAGAAGACTTTTCAGGTTCCTTGGGACTCCAGGCCCAGCAGAACATGAGGCACTGAGAGGGGAAAGGCTCCCTTCCTAGGCCCCGCAGACCCGCAGCAGCCAGGCTCGGGGGCTGCAGTCAGGGAGGGAGCTGAAGGATTCCTCTCTGGACAAGTTCTGTCCATGTGCAGCAGGGTCCCTTTCCTAAACACTGAGTTAGATGACTTAGGGTCACCAGCCACTTCAGGAACACCTTGAACAAGAACAACACAGACGGGGGAACAGCAGCTTAAAGACCATGCAGGGAGCAGGCAGGTAACTTCAGTAGGCTCTTGATATTTACCTCAGAGAGGAGAGGTTGTTTCCTCTGTGAGATAATAGTTTGCAATAAAAAAAGGCTTTCCGAGAACAAGGAAGAGTTCTTGGTGGTTGGAAATGTGATACCAGACATTTAAAAGTCTGGTTAGAAATCGTTCTGAAAGGGAACAAAAAGAATCTAGAAAGGAAGAGGTAAGAAAGGAAGAAGATCAATGTAGGAGGTAAGATGCGGCTGATAAGAATTTCAGAAAGAGGAGAGGAAACCCAGGACTGAGTGTTTCTGCGATGATGTGGCCCACTGAGCGCTCAGGCAAGTGAATGACAAAAACTCAGACCCAGGCCTATTAGAATTGAATCTCAGGATACCGAAGATTGGTAAGATTTTACTTCCATGTAGGAAAAAACAAGACCTGCACAAAGAACGAGGGATCAAATTGGCTTTAGATGTACCAGCAGCAGTGCTGGAAGCTAGATGGCCCTAGCTCCACGTCTTAACCTGTGAGGGAAATTTGTGTCCAGGTTACAGTTTAGTGCTTGTCCAAATTGCCAACAAAGTGTGTGCGTAAGATAGAAAGTTTCATGTGTGAAAGTTTCTGGGAGGCTGTGGGAAGCGGTGAGCCACTGACACAGGCGGTTAAGTCAAGAAGGAGCAGAGGGCTTCCCTGGTGGCGCAGTAGTTGAGAGTCCGCCTGCCGATGCAGGGGACACGGGTTCGTGCCCCGGTCCGGGAAGATCCCGCATGCCACGGAGCGGCTGGGCCCGTGAGCCGTGGCCGCTGAGCCTGTGCGTCTGGAGCCTGTGCTCCGCAACTAAGGAGCAGAGTACTGAGTTGGGAACAGGAGAAAAGGGGGAAGCAGTTTTCAGGACGGTTGTGATCAGTCCCAGGAGTGGCAGCTGTGCTCAGGCCTGGAGAGTCATCAGCGCAGTTGAAGCAGGAAGACGGTGCCGTGTCTTCAAGAAAAGGGATCAGAGCCATCTCTGCAGATCTTCCTGGCAGGCTGAGTGCCAGCGGTCAGTACAGGCAAGTAAAGGAAGAGATGGCCTTGCAGAGGCCGAGGGGGGAAAATAGATGCCTAAGGAGGGAGCTGGAACTACAGTACCTTTTTATGTCATAATCATGTAAATAGGAGTATTGATTTGACCAGCGGAGCAAGGAGAAGAAGGTGGGTGAACGTAGGGTCTGGTGGTTTAAGAGTTCAATCCTTTTGACTAGAAAGTCGATCGATGATGTCCGGACTGAAAAGGTATGGAAGTGGTGAGGCATAAATAGTGGGAGAAAAGGCTGGAAGGGCCGCCTTGGGGTGGAGGACTCCGCTAGGAGCCTGGTGTTGGGTGGCTTTTCAGTCTGGGCACGTGGACTCAAGTGGCAAAAGATAAAAAATGGAAACTTGCCATGCTGCCTGAGTTGTTTTCATTTTACTTGTCATTCATTACAGATGTACTTACGCGAAGGCTAGCACAGCGTTGATCATTTAGAAATCGCTGCTGAGTGGTATCTGGTTAATTCTTACTAGTTTAACTAAATGTGTTGGAGAGAAAACAAGAGCACAGCCTTCAGCCAGACAGTCACTTCCTTGGGTGTGAATGATTACCTACTAGGTAGTTGGTGCTGTTTCCAGGTGCCGAGATTAGAAAACCCGGAGGGCCTGCCCCCAAGCACAGCCCTACCCCCTGCCAACCTGCATCCTGTTGGAGGGAGATGGGCAGTGCAGATGAATGAGCAGGTGACTTCCCATTGCTGGAGGGGAAAACAAAACACCGGCAGGGTGGGGCCTGTCCTTGGGAAGGGCCCCCAGAGATGCACATTTGAGCTGGGTCCTGAAAGGTGAGACGTGACAGCTCAGGGAAGAGCAGGGGCAGAAGTTCGAGGTGCAGAACCTTGAGGCAGGAGAGACCCTGGCTTGTGCCCAGGAGGGTGGTGTCCATCGCCAGATGGGTTGATGGAGGGAGCGGGGAGGAAGCAGGGGTCGTCAAGAGTTGGAATCCCTTGGAACATGAGAGTGAGTGATGTGTTCTGCCTCCAGATGATTCAAAATGCTGTGGTCGGAGTGGGTCTCGGAGGGCAGGGTGGACATAGCTCCCCAGGGGCCCACCTGACCAGTGGGACAGAAGTGCTCCTGGGCTTTCCCCTCTGGGAAAAGGGGACCAGCAAATGCTGAAATCTTGGTGTGTGTGAGCTGGACCACCATGCTGTGCATTTCCGGGTCCATCATGCACCCTGCAGCCTACCGAATGCCCCTCCCAGAGTTATGCAGTGCACACGTTTACATCCTTTTTATTCTTTTTACTTGGGCGTAGCTTTTCCTGCTCTCCTTTATGCATTTATTTAGTAGTTAGGTGGCTGGTACCCAGGAAGGCTAATTAATGGCAGAGACAGCAAGCAGTAAGCATGCTGACTAGCAGCTCATACTCGCTTTATTACTTTATTTTTTTAAATTGCTGTTAATGACAATAATGTGCATGGGCATGGTCCCAGACAGGAAGAATTGTTGTCTGCAGGCAGATCTGGTGCGAGCTGATAATACAGTATTTACTTTTACATTTAAATGCTGCGTAAATCATGGCAAAGATGCCTTTCTGACTTGATTTGAACTTGGAGAGGGTGGAGCTCTTCCATATTTGTGTTATTTTCATAGCGTTTTGATGGACATTAGAAGTTAAAGTGATTTGTTACATCAAGATTGATGTGTGAATATTGCTTGACCTAGTAAACGTGAAATGTTCAGCAGAATAGCATATGGAAATGGCCGATTTTGTATTTTTAAATGTGCATTTCCTCTCCCTGCCCTGTGAATGTCATCCTGGCAAATTGTCTTATTTTCTGTTTATAAGGAAGGAAAGATATCGGTTATTCACGGAGGAATTTCTGCCCTTTCTTGCCATTCAGCGTCACAGAACCTTAGAAATAAAGTGCTGACTCTTTGGTTTTCATGGAATAGTAAAGCTAAGAAAAACATTTTAGATAGATAAAGTTGTCAGTTCTTAATATTATGGAAGGAGCATTTTTAAAAAACAGACTACCCATTTATTACTGCTGCCATCCTATGAAAAACATTTTAAAGCAAAGGTAAAAAAGAGAACCTTAGAATTCAGGACAGTCACTTCTCAAGAGAGGGCAGGGCTTCCCTGGTGGCGCAGTGGTTGAGAGTCCGCCTGCCGATGCAGGGGACGGGTTCGTGCCCCGGTCTGGGAGGATCCCACATGCCGCGGAGCGGCTGGGCCCGTAAGCCATGGCCGCTGAGCCTGCACGTCCGGAGCCTGTGCTCTGCAACAGGAAGAGGCCACAGCAGTGAGAGGCCCACGTACCGCAAAACAAAAAAAAAAAGAGAGGACAGTTTGCATCTCAGCACCTTCGGCATTCGTGTGCGCACGTGCTCTCCAGACCTTTCTTACTTGCCTAAGATCTGTTGTTACAGACCTTACCAGGCAAGTAAGGTGTCAGGGAACCCCTGCTTTAAATTTAAAACACCAGTAAAAACTGTCCTAAATATTAAAACATGGATGTTTGCAGCTGCATGGATTTTTCTTATCTTTTCCCAGATAGTGTATTAAAGGAGAAAAGATCCAGTGAAATCAGTTCACATGTCTGACATTGGCTGTTGATGTTTGTGGTTGTAACATCTTGAAGTCAGAGCATTTCAGCCAAAGCTGACATGTTAGATAGTTTCCCAACTTAACCTTGGTAAAAATCACTAAGTTGAGTGTTTATTTTAGTGAAATATTTCTATCTGAAGAATAGAATTTTTTTAAAAGAGGTGTGATTTGTTGTTTCAAGTGCATGAAATATGCCCCCAAATTACCTAATTTTTAATGACTGACTTAATGCCTTTAAAATAAACAAAATATTATAGAGCATCAAATCAGCCAGAAGTAAGCTTGTAACGTCTGAGAATATTGCCAGGTGTGTGCTTGGATATTCAACAGAAAATTCCCCGTCATTTGTAGTATTTCTGTCATCTGTGAGTCAATAAGAATGACTTAGAATGAACATATTTAATGACTAATGTTTAATCATTTGTACTTCTGGGTGTTTGTTACTTGAAATCATTTCAGCCTTTTAAGGTTTAGGAAACATGCCTACACACCCCCGCCAACCCTGCCTAGGCTGTTTGTTTGGCAGGCTCTTGGTTGCTGCCTGAGTAATACTGGCCAATGAGTGCCGAGGGGAAGACCAGGTTCACACCATGGAGATCCTCTGATGTTAATATTCATACTCCATCCTCCTGGCTTTCTGACCTTTGCAGGTAGCAGCCTTCGAAGCATGACCTATTACTGCTTTTGTTTGGAATCATGCAGATTTTTATTCAGTGAGGAAGCTGCCTTTGTTTGCAAACCACGTTTCTTATGCATCAGGAGCTTTAGGAAAGTAGACTTCTGTCTGCCGTAGTGTGAGCCAAAGCTAATATTGTGGGGGTCATTTATTGTAATACCTAAGGGTAACGCCATATTTATGTTGCCCAAAAGTGAAAACTGGGGTCAGGAGAGAAACTAAATAACCTCCATGAGGCTACTTCGCTTGTAAGTCAGGGGAATATCCCTCAAGAAAACAGATTTAGAGAAATAACATAGTGCTTTTTTTTAAATTTATTTTTTAAATTTATTTATTTTTGGCTGTGTTGGGTCTTCGTTGCTGCGCGCGGGCTTTCTCTAGTTGCAGCGAGCGGGGTCTACTCTTCGTTGCGATGCGCGGACTTCTCATTGCAGTGGCTTCTCTCATTGTAGAGCACGGGCTCTAGGCGTGCGGGCTCATTAGTTGTGGCTTACGGGCTCTAGAGCACAGGCTCAGTAGTTGTGGCACACGAGCTTAGTTGCTCCGCGGCATGTGGGATCTTCCCGGACCAGGGATCGAACCCGTGTCCCCTGCATTGGCAGGCGGATTCTCAACCACTGCGCCACCGGGGACGCCCACGTAGTGCTTTTTTGATCACAGCAGTGTCTCTATAGAAAACACAGGTTCATTTTGACCTCACTTGCATTTGGCTGGAAGCTGGACCAGAGCTAGGAAGCCAGCAACCCCCCAGTGATTTTCTTTTAAATGGTAAGGCAGTATTAAATTGTCATATAAACATTTGGTGACTGAATTCCCTCAAAATAAAATGTGGAGTGTGAATGCAGCCCTCTTCAGGTGTGTCCAGATTTCAGAGGTAGAGGAGGAATGTGCAGCCTTCACCCCATTTCACGGGTTTGGGGAGGATGGCTGGTCACGTGGTGTGCCCATGGCTTAAGCCCTGGTTCTTGTAGCCAGAGAAAATGACATCTTCAGGAGCCAGCCGATGCTAACGTTCAGGTCGGGTGTTGTGCTTAGTGCTTACGTGCATTCTCTTAATTTAATCCCACAACAGGCCCCAGAGGAATAGTATGTCAGTAGCCCTGTTTTACAGATAAAGAAATTTAAAGCCTGATACTAATAGCTATCAACACTTGAAGAACTCCTATGTAACAAGCACTGTTTCAAGCACTTTTCATGTGTTAAACTCACTTAAACCTCAAAACAGCACTATGGTGTGTAGTTACTATTGTCCTTATTTTATAGACAGGAGACCGAGGTCCAGAGAGGTTAGGGAACCTGCCAAACGTGGCACAGCCTGTCCGTGATGGGGCTGGAACACGGTCACGGTTTGTCCATCTCGTACAGCCCGTGCTCTTCACCATCACATCACGTACTTTCTCCAGGGTCAGGAGTAGAGAGAGCAGAAGGTGAAGGCTGGCCAAGCCATGTCCCTAGGACCTCTGTTCCTGAGGAGGTCAGTTTAGTGGAATTCCCATTACAGGCAATTGGAAAGAAACACAGGAGCCTGTACAGAACTTGTTCACTTGAGAATTTTAGATCCATAAACACTGTTCTGCTTTTTTTTTATACTTGAAAGTGTTTTATGTATTTCAGTAACTTCCTTCATAAAAGACTCTTAGCTCTCATCTTAGAGACACGTACAGAAAGACAGACCTCTCTTAAATCTGGGTGCTTGGATCCTCACCAGTATAATCCAGTTGGACAGATTACCACGTTCCTATAAAAAGCCTTGGAGACAGTCTAAACTATTTTCAGTCTTGGAAATGATACATCATTTATACTTTAATATTTACAGCTCTAATAAAAGCAGGGATTATTTGTATAAATTACTGCCTATGAAAATGATACCTAACAGCTGGCATACATCAGTGGAAGAATAATGACCTTTTACATTCAGAGTTTTTCTGCCTAACCCTAATTCACAAGCTTCTAATTAGAATTAAGTTCAAATGTTAACAACAACAAAAAAAAGCCAAGGATTTTCAGTTGGCGTAACGTAAACTGTCACTTTTAAGAACAGGTTTCTCAGTTGCTATTCAGGCTGGAAAATGCTTAACGAGAATCCTGATATTTTATTAAATAGTGTGTTGAAATGTTTGAAGTTTGGAGGTTTTTTTTTTTTTTTTTTTTGGCTGCAGTGGGTCTTCGTTGCTGCGCGCGGGATTTCTCTAGTTGCGGTGAGCGGGGGCTACTCTTCGTGGCAGTGCGCGGGCTTCTCATTGTGGTGGCTTCTTTTGTTACGGAGCATGGTCTCTAGGCGCGCGAGCTTCAGTAGATGCAGCATGCGGGCTCAGTAGTTGCAGCTCACGGGCCCCCTAGAGCACGCAAGCTTCAGCAGTTGTGGTGCATGGACTCAATAGTTGTGGCTCATGGGCTCTAGAGCGCAGGCTCAGTAGTTGTGGTGCGTGGGCTTAGTTGCTTCACGGCATGTGGGATCTTCCCGGACCAGGGCTCAAACCCCTGTCCCCTGCATCGGCGGGTGGATTCTTAACCACTGCGCCACCAGGGAAGTCCTTGGAGCTTTTTTAAATTGAAAGCTTCACACTGTACTGCTGACCTCAAACTACAGTCACCCTTTGGACAGCAACAGAAGTGGAGTTTCTCATACGTGAGGTTCTGGGCAGAATTGTAATAGTCCTCCCATTGGAGGTAAATCAAATGTAATATATACACGCATGGGGTTTTACTACATTAGGGTATGTTCAGAATAAATAGTTAGGTTTTTCAGGTATTGGGCCCGCTCTGATCATACTTGCTTGTTGCCCTACCAAAGAGCGTGTCTTCTCTTTGCAGATTGAAACCATGGAGTCACAGTCGAAATTCAGGCAAGTGATGAATAGGATTTAAAAAAATTAGAACTGTTTTATTTTGAACTAATTTTAGAGTTTTTAAAAAGTTGCAAAAATAGTAGAGGGAGTTCCCCTGCACCCTTAGACTGCGCTTCTCTTAGTATTAACATCTGACATAACCCGTGTGCATTTATCAAAGCTGGGAGGTTGGCACTGGCACGGCAGCGTTAACTGATGCACAGGCCTTATTCAGATACTGCTCCAGTTTTCCCACCAGTGTCCTTTTCCTGTTCCAGGATTGTGTCTGGGCTCCCACGTTGCATCTTTTTTCTCCATAGCCTCCAGTCTGAGACAGTCCCTCGGTGTGTCTTTCCTCATCTGTCCTCTTACACGAATTATGGCTGGTGAGGTTGACGGCAGTGTCTCCACTGTGAAGTAGTTTGGCTTCCCTTTTGTAGTTAATATATTGGGGCGATGACCTTGAAACTGTGGATTTTTTAAACTTCGTTTGATTAAGTAAATCTTAGGTGCAGGTTTGTGGACACAGACCTAAGTCATTTTAATTTAGGAATCATGAAGTACCATTCAGAACTTAAACAAACAAATGAATACAGGATCTTCACATTCATGAATAGATTGTCATTTCACTGACATATTCATTTAAAAAAGGAGGGTCAGGGCTTCCCTGGTGGCGCAGTGGTTGAGAGTCCGCCTGCCGATGCAGGGGACACGGGTTCGTGCCCCGGTCTGGGAGGATCCCACATGCCGCGGAGCGGCTGGGCCTGTGAGCCATGGCCGCTGAGCCTGCGCGTCCGGAGCCTGTGCTCCACAACGGGAGAGGCCACAGCAGTGAGAGGCCCGCGTACCGCATAAATAAATAAATAAATAAATAAATAAATAAATAAAAAGGAGGGTCTTTGAGAAGAGTCTGTGTCTTGATGTCACTCCTGTGCCGGTGGTGAGTAGGTGGTACACGTACAGTGCTCTAATGGGAGCTGGAGCTGTGCTGCCCTGCTTCTCGGGGGTACATGGACCACAGGAGCACTTCCTGTCGCGGGAAACAGACTCCCTCAGGAATAGAATACAGCCCTCCTCTTTGGAGGACACTCCCTCCATGGCAGGCACTTTCACAGAGCCTGGAGCCAAGTTGGAATCTGGGGCAGTAGCTGTAGTGAGGAAGGAAGTAATGGATTACCTGTTTGCTCTGGATTGGGAGGCTCTGTGAAGGGAGGTGGGGCTGAGGTGGACCCAGGAGTTGCTTCTCTTGAGGTGATGATTAAAGGCCCTGTTTGAAGTTACGTTCAGATTTATGTTTGTTTCTATTTATTTATTGCGTTAAAGCCATTTCAGGTTTTCAACCAAGTTACTAGAAGCACTTTTTACCAAGTTGAATTTCCATCCTTGAGTAGCTGAGTCAAATTAATAAAATGGAATTTCTTAATAAGAATGAATTATTAAGTTAAATGGAAATGCTGAACTAGGAAAGCAGTTGATGCAATTTGTTTTCAAAGCCTTAAAAATGCTGCAGTGTTCATAGATCAAGGGCTGGCCGCGGTGCCCAAGCGGGGGCGTTAATTTTCTTTCCTAGAGGATTTCAGGTTCACAGGATATCGGAAGTGCTGACTTGGCAACGAAATCCCATTTGTAACATGTTAGGTTAGGAAACAGATTGATTTATATGTTGATGTAATGGGTCAAGGCACAGTGTGTGCCTCCGAAAATGGAGAGCACGTTAAATAAGAGCATTTTCAAAGGAAAGAAGCACAAACATTACAGGAAAAAGCGATCCTGTTATACGCTGGGTAAGGTTGGGGTATGTTTGGTTAGTTGATCCCTAGATGTGGTCCGCAGAGGCTTTTTATATTCCAGATGATACCTTCTTGAGAGTCTCTGATGGCCACAAGGATTAATCTTTCTGAACTCAGAAATGAATCACGGCAGCATATGAGCTGTCTGGACTGATTCCAGTTACCCTCCTTTTCCTTGGTGGGAACTGATGTGAGGAGCTGTGGCTGCCAAGCTGCCTCTTCCTGCTGCTTTAACCTCTGGTATTTTAGATCCTCTTTAGGGAAGGCACTGTTGACCATCTCTGCAGAAAGATCAAATGCACTTACCACCGATGTATTGACCTCAGTGGTTGACCCGTAAACTGAGCATTCATACAGTTGGAACTCTTGTGGCCTTTCAGCCAACAGCCATAGCGAGCCACACATGGACTGTCTTCTTCAATGTTTGTTTTTTTTTTATTTTGCGGTACGCGGGCCTCTCCCTGCTGTGGCCTCTGCCGTCGCAGAGCACAGGCTCCGGACGCGCAGGCTCAGCGGCCATGGCTCACGGGCCCAGCCGCTCCACGGCATGTGGGATCTTCCCGGACCGGGGCACGAACCCGTGTCCCCTGCATCGGCAGGAGGACTCTCAACCACTGCGCCACCAGGGAAGCCCTGTCTTCGTCAATGTGATGAGCGACTGCTTGCACAGTTTTGACTGTGGCCTGGGTGAGCTCATGTAATTGACTGAAGCTGTTTCTTACCTGTATTCATTTTTGGAACTAAAGAGGCAAATGCCTCCCTCCCCCGCCTCTGTACTTCTGAAAGATTAGATACCACCCTGACATCCTATTTAATGTTAAAATATACCAGTCCGTAGAGAGAATTTAGAAAGGATTGCTCAGCGTCTTTCGCGTTTAACTGTGGTAGTTCATTTATAGCAGGTTTAGGAAATGCTTTCCTTCTAACATGTAGATTTGGCTTTCTGGCTTACATATTTATCATGTCTTCCTGGATTTTCTTTGTTCGTTTCTGTCTGAGCTTTTGAAGAGTAGGAAGGAATGAATTTGCTGGAACACTGGTTTCGGTGCACAGAGCATCCCTGGGGTTTGCTTGCCTTTGTCTCTGTATGTACCACTTAATGTACTGTGTGCCCATTTCCCTCCGTATCATAACCCAAGTTTCTAGCCTTAATCCTTAGATATGCCTCCCAGAAGAAGAATGGCCAGTAGAAGAGGCATTTTTGTGCACATCTCCAGCTCAGTGTGAGAATTAAGTGCCTTTGTCATGTGCATCTTTATACCTTTTAATGATCTGTTTGAATTAAACGCCATTAAGGTACTACCTATACCTTCTTTCCACAGATACCTTTAAATGTTTTTTCTTTCTTTGGGGGAGACAGGACTTCACACCAGTCTATAGCTTCACGTGCAGTTATCGTGAACGCACAGGATCTGTGTCTTCTACTTTAATAGATGATTATTCATCACAGTGGGGTGACAGTCTATTATACTTAATAAAGTTGCTGACTGTTCTCCTCGTTGGATTTAACTGAGGTGTTTTTCAACCCTGATTGATCTTGGCGACATTTTAGATCCAGATTAGCTTTCTCCCAGCTATCCAGCAAGCGTTCGTGCTTCCTTCTCTTGCGCTACTGGAAAGCAGGCTAATTTTAATAAGCTCCTAAGCAAAACGTGTAGGTGGTAAATTTGTCCTAGAAGATCGGGGTGTATTTCAGAATCAAACGTAGGCTCCTAATTGGAAGGACCATTCATGTCTGTGTAACCAGTCCATCAGCACAAATGCAGGAGACTTGCCTGGAAAGCACACAGTTTTCCATATATTTTAAAAGTCAGGGAATTCCCTGGCGGTCCAGTGGTTAGGACTCTGTGCTTTCACTGCCAAATGCATGGGTTTAATCCCCAGTCGGGGAACTAAGATCCCACAAGCTACAGGGTATGGCAAAAAAAAAAAAGTCATATCTACTTTTTCTTGTTAATAGGAAAACCATTTAATACCAATGCTCTTTGCTCTTTTTGAAAAGATCATAATAGGCCAGATAGTCTAACCCGACCCCTCAAGTTTTAACATTTTAAAAAGATGTTTAATTTTTGTTTTGAAACAACTTACCCATTAGGAGAGACCACAGAACTTTATTGTGAATGTAACCATCAATATTGGTATATCTTTAGATGCAGGGATGCCTGTGTTTTTTCTGGTGCACGAGACTTTGTAAGAGCCTCACTGTCATCGTACGTAAATGTTTTTTCTCACCTGTAATTTGTGAGCTATTGATGGCTATGGATAGTTGATTTTTTTCCTAACACGAGATAAAATTGTTCATGAAATCGCTTTTAGTGTTCTCTTTCCATGCACGACGCCATTGCTCACTGAGTCATGCAAGCCATGCTGCCTCTTGGTCACCCCCCAGCCATCGTCACCCAGTCTTGCCTGCACGGCTGTCTGCCGGTGCTGCCTTACCCAAGTACTGTCATCTCTCCAGCTCCCGGAGCCATCCCCCTGCCTACAGAGAACATCAGAGCTGCATTTGAAAAATATTAACTCTGTACTTAGAACCCTCAGCACTCCATCCTTTCTTGGTCTACAGACCATCCAGTCTTGACCATGTGTGCCACCTACCCTTCCCTTGGACCCTCCACAGACTCACAGTCTACATTCTCCCCCAACGGGGATGGCCAAAGCCACTCCAGTGTCACAGCCCTTGGACCCTCCACAGACTCACAGTCTACATTCTCCCCCAGTGGGGATGGCCAAAGCCACTCCAGTGTCACAGTTCAGGAGGCTTCCCCATCACCTCCTACACAAGCCTAAGTCACATTCCCTTTTTGTTTTGTTTGCTCCTTCAGCTCTATGTTCTTTTCCTTCGTAAGACATCTGGGAATCTTTCTGTGTGAGAATTGACTCTTGACCTAGACCATAAACCCCAAGAGGGCAGGGGCCGTAACCTTTTGCTCAGCCTTGTGTCCTGAGCATTCAGCACGTTGCTGTGCAAAAATAGTAGTTGCTCAGTAAAATGTTGTCACGTAAGTGAATTGAGTAAAATTGCTGGAACTCTCGCCGTTCTGTACTTTTGTGTTTTGGTGTATTAAGGAATGGAAAGTGGGTTTGCTTGTATTAGAGGGGACTGCAGGTGGATTATGGGTTCCCAAGTCAGAAGTATCTAGATGGGGAGTGGTGGTTACAGTTCCCATGCACATTTCTCTCTAATTATATATGTCCAAAGGTCATTTTTTATTCTGGCTTAGTTCCTGGGAAAAGGATTTGTTTATGAAGAAAAAATAGTAAGTAATGAAGATTTTTTAAAAGGTCAATTCTACTGTCACAAACCGCTACGTGACTCTCCCTCCGTGCCACCTCTTGGGAGTGAACCTGGAATTTATTTTCCCTTCGATAGGCCCTCGCAGCCAATGCTGGAACAGGGTTTGCTGTTGCTGAGCCTCAGATTGCAATGTTTTGTGGAAAGCTAAATATGCACGTGAACATTCAGACTGGGAAATGGGAACCTGACCCAACAGGCACTCAGAGCTGCTTCGGAACAAAGGAAGAAGTTCTCCAGTACTGTCAGGAGGTAAGCATGCTGCCAGAGACTTAAACGTTTCTGGGTCACGTTTGAACCCGTTTGCTTTAGAAATAGGTGCTCTGTCATTCTGCTGTTTTGACCTAAGACCAAGCTGGTAATGATGGGGGCAGCAGGCTTCTGTTCTGAGTGTGCACTTGGCCTGGGTGTGCTGTGAGCTCTCTGTCCTTTCTGGACGGAATACTGCAGAAGCTTGGCAGGGCCTTAGAAGTGCAGCCTGGTTCCCTTGGCTTCCCACGTGTTATAGGAAGTTGTGAAACAAGCCCAGTGTCACGTGTGTGCTTGTGTTTTGCACTTGCTGGTAGAAGCCACCAGTATCATAAGGGATTATCTCATGTCTGATTCAACAGACTTTTTGGGTCAACGCTTGACGTAGAAAAGCGTATGAGATGTTTTAATTTCTTACCAAAACTAGCCTTTGGGGTCAGGGTTGGAATATTATTCTATAATTTCATTAACACACACTTCCATAGACTTGCCTCTTAAATGTTTTAGTTCTTGAACTCAGCTATTTGCACACACCCTACAAGTGGACTTGATGCCTAATAGACTTGTTTGGGGCCGAACGCTTGCCGCTTGTGTAGGTCTTTTTTCAAAGAGAATGTGTTAGAAGTGGTCCAAAATCTACCTGTCAAAAGAAAGCTAACAGTTTCAGTATCTCTTTGCTTGATTACTTCCGTTGGAACCAGGCAGCAGCGGGGATTTATGTAGGACGATGGGGAAGCTGAGCACGCAGACATTTGTCCTGGCTCACCAGCGAGTGTTCATCTTTTACGGACAAAGTCAGTCTACTGTGTGTGTCTCCTCTTCCCTTGCAGATGTATCCAGAACTGCAGATCACAAATGTGATGGAGGCAAACCAGCCGGTCAGCGTGGACAACTGGTGCCGGAGGGACAAGAAGCAGTGCAAGACCCACATCGTGATCCCCTTCAAGTGTCTCGGTGAGCGTCCGGGAGCACCTCTGGATTCCTTCTCAGGAATGCGGGGTCCCCGGTGTTACACTTCATCTTCTCCTGGCTCACAGTGAGATGTCGCCATCTGTCAGGAAGCCAAGGGCTGCAGGAACTTATTGGGGGACTGGCTTTTGAATACTCACGGCTTTCTGGTGTCGATCAGGGACTTGTCTTTGATGGTCACTAACTCTACCTGTCCCATCATGGGCATCCTGTTTTTTCAGGATGAGCCTCTTCCACACCCCTGAGTGAACGTGCTGCGCTCAGAGTGGTCCAGCTTCGTTCACACCGAGAGTTTGACATTACTGTTGATAGTCCTGGGATCAGTAGTACCGAAACAGCCGAGGGGTGGTCTTTCGTTCCCCTTTCTTTGCCCTACACACATTTTGCAAGCACCGAAATCCTGTATTGTTAGCCACACCAAACCTGTGGCAGTTTTCAGAAGCCGAGAAGTGAGTCGTAGCTGCCTGTAGACAGTCAGGGATGCGTCGGCCAGGCCCTGTGCCACCTGCCTTACTGAAGGGTCAGCTGATAAGGGTGTTTATGACTGTGTGTTTCTGTTAGCAGTCAGACCTAACTCAAGTGCAGCCATAACATTTTATTACCCAGAAGTAGAGTCGCTGCTCCAAATGCCCTTTTAGTGAATGTGCTCATCCTGACCACTGAGCATTGACACATCTGAGTTACGTTCGCGCGTCTGTTGCCTGGCTGACTCAGGAACAGATTTGGTCGTAGAAACTTAAAAGGGCGAAACGATCAATTTCAGATGATCCACGATAGGACTGACATAGATAGAGCACTAACATAGCCTGGCTAGCTCTGCGGATGTATTTAATTTTAACCACTAACTTAACCTGTTCCCCTCCCTCCTTCATTAAAATCTTTCTGGGACTTCCATGGTGGTGCAGTGGTTAAGAATCCGCCTGCCAATGCAGGGGACACGGGTTCGAGCCCTGGTCTGGGAAGATCCCACATGCCGCGGAGCAACTAAGCCCGTGCGCCACAACTGCTGAGCCTGTGCTCTAGAGCCCACGAGCCACAACTACTGAAGCCCGTGGGCCTAGAGCCCGTGCTCCGCAACAAGAGAAGCCACTGCAATGAGAAGCCCGTGCACCACAACAAAGAGTAGCCCCCGCTCGCCACAACTAGAGAAAGGCCGCGCGCAGCAACGAAGACCCAGTGCAGCCAAAAATAAATAAATAAATTTATTTAAAAACAACAACGACAAAAAAAACCTTTCCTAACATGGAACTCATTGCTTTCTCATTCTCACAGGTAGCAAAGTAACAGGAAGAGGCAGCAGCTGAATAACAGTATTTACCGTAGCAGTTACTTTGTTTTAAAAGTATTGAGTACGGGGGAAAAGAGGACAGGTGTGTGCTTAACACCATTTACTTAAAACTGAGCCCCATGCAGTAGTGTGAGCCTTGTGAATGGTTTTGTGTGGTGTGGTTTAAAGATGTTCTTTCATTCCCTTTGGCTGTAAGAAATCTCTGAGTATAAGGTTTCATTCATTCTCTGTAAAATTCTCAAACTTAAGAGAGTACCCTTGAATATTCGTACACGATAGATAGTACCTAGCAATCATTTTCTTCCTTTTGCACTGTCGTTACCAGAGGCTTTGTGGCCTGGTCTTCCCCATCCTGCATATTCTTTGTCACTTGTTGGCTCCACTACCCACCCAGGACTCTGAGCTGGAGATCTGGGAGACCTGTATCTCCCCACACCCAGCCAGTTCTCAAGGCAGCCTGGTTTTTACCTCTTAAGAATGGCTTATAACCATGGTTCCCAAACTGTGCACAAAGGCACCCCAGGGCACTAGGGATATTTTTGATTTTCAGGGAAAGCATGTCAGACATTGTGAGCTAGCCGGAGGCGTTCACAGTTTCAGCATCAGCTCATCCCGTTCCTTTCGATGACCTCATGTCTTTGTGGGGCTGCTGCTTAGTGGTTTCTGTGAGGAGAAGCCAGCATTGCACCAGAATTGCTGAAGAAATGGGGGTGATGGTGCTGAGTTCTCCGTGCAGGAGAAGCTGTGCAGTGCCCAGCAGGCACAAGGTGTCAGACACAGGTGCTTTTTACTAAGTTGTCACCCTGACTACTTAACTTTTCGGCACCCTTTTGGCCTGAGGGGTGCTGTGAAAAAATTCCTGGGACACCCAGAGTACTGTGACTGGGGAAACTTTGGGAACCTCCGGCTGGTCCGTCCGAGTCCCCTGCTCTACCTCAGTCTTTTATCATTTCCTGCCTGGACTGTGAGAACCGCTTCTGCGCGTTTCTCAGTTCTGTTCAGTCCATTGCCCTCCCTGATCCAAAATGAAGACTGATCTGTCTCTCCTGCACATAAAACCCTTCAGTAGCTCTAGATCTTCTTCACTTAAAAGACCAGGTGTAAGCGCCCTTAGCACAGTTTGGAAACTGCATGGTGTGGCCCTTGCTTAGCTCTGCTCCGTGCCCCCAACCCCTGCTTCGTCCTCCCCGCCCCTTCCTCGTCCTCCCCGCCCCTGCTCCGTCCTCCCCGCCCCTACTCCGTCCTCCCCGCCCCTGCTCCATCCTCCCCAGCTCCGTCCTCCC
>NW_020838026.1:3941007-4134292 GCF_003676395.1 Aethalodelphis obliquidens | reverse complement strand
CTCCGTCCTCCCCGCCCCTGCTCCATCCTCCCCAGCTCCGTCCTCCCCAGCTCCGTCCTCCCCGCCCCTGCTCCATCCTCCCCAGCTCCGTCCTCCCCAGCTCTGTCCTCCCCGCCCCTTCTCTGTCCTCCCCACCCCTGCTCCATGCTCCCACCACAGCACGTCCACCTCGTGGCTCCTGCCACGTGCAGTCCAGCTCCCACTGGAGTGACTTTATGTACTCACTTTGCTTGGCGAGTTCTCCTTTTCACACTCATCTCAGGGACACCTCCTTTAAAGGAAGCCTTTCCTGCTGCTCTAATTTCTGTCTTGACGTCCTGCACGATGCCGGTCTGTTGATGTGTCTTTCTCCAGCTACACTCTGAGCACCTTGGGAGGAGGGTCACGGCTTTAGTCTTCTCTGTCCCTGCAGTCAAGACGGTGCCAGGAACTAGGATGCTGTCTGTTGATTACAACACCACTACCATAGCTGGTGCACAGCGAAAATGTTCTTTTCTAAATGTTAGTTTGAGTTTTTCAGTGCCAGAGAACCAGACGATGCATGATATTGTCATTAACTAGATGCATAAAACAATTTGACCATAAACCATTCAATACCTTCTTTGCATTGTGGTCACTGAATAATGCATAATACAGTCTTCAGTGTTACTGAAGTTATTGTGTTTACAGCAGCATCCATTTGGACAACTTTTTAACCAGGAAGGAGAGCTACCTGTTGGTATTTTTAAATAAATAAAACAGTTGCCTGAGCCTAAGCTAGTAGGGGACCAGGTGACTGGAGTTTAAGGGAGGTTAGGAAAAAAGTACTGCCAATTCCTTGTAATCATTTGAGAAGCAGAAGATTGTAATGTCTCTCTGTCCCCGTCCCCACCCCTTTAGAGTCCCCAGGCACTGGTTAATTATCAGCACCACTTTCTTTTTACCATAGGCTCCTTAGAAAGCCTTTTGGTTCTAGTCTTTCAGGGTTACTTTTGCCTTTTTAACTTAAAAATAATACGGGACTTCCCTGGCGGTCTGGTGGCTAACATGCCGTGCTTCCATTGCAGGGGGCATGGGTTCGATCCCTGGTCAGGAAACTAAGATCCCGCATGCCATGCGGCATGGCCAAAAATAGGGAAAAAAAAAATTAAAAATAATAACAGTTTTAAAATAATTTCAAGTTTACAGAATGGTTGCAAAAATAGTACAAAGAGCTTCCATTAAATCCTTTCCTCAGATTTTCCAACTGTTAACATTTGATTAATACGGTAAAATTAATCTTACCACTTGTATTTCCCCGCAGGTTTTGTTTTTGTTTTAAATCATTTAAGTTGTAGACATGGTATCCTTTTATCCCTTAATACTTCCATGTATATTTTTTATAAACAAGGACATTCTGCTATGTAACTATAGTACAGCTGTCAGAATCAGGAAATTATCATTGATATAATATCTAATCTACAGACCCTGTTCACGTTTCACCTGTTGTTCCAACAACACCAGGATCTAAGTCATTGTTTCAATGTTGCATTTAGTTCTCTCTGTAGCCTTTCCTTGTCTTTCATTTTTTGTTTGTTTGTTTTTTGATTTTTGTTTTTTGTTTTTTTGCGGTACGCGGGCCTCTCACTGCTGTGGCCTCTCCCGTTGCGGAGCACAGGCTCCGGACGCGCAGGCTCAGCGGCCATGGCTCACGGGCCCAGCCGCTCTGCGGCATGTGGGATCCTCCCAGACCGGGGAACGAACCCGTGTCCCCTGCATCGGCAGGCGGACTCTCAACCACTGCGCCACCACGGAAGCCCCCTCCTTGTCTTTCTTAACTTTGGTGTTTAGAGTACAGGCCAGCGACTTTGTAGAATGCAGTTTGGGTCTGTCTTAGGATCCTTTTGATTTGTGTGTTTTTGAGGGCACTGTCATAGAAGTGTTCTTCTCTCTGAATCCTCTTAGGAATTGCATGATGTCACTTTGTTTCACGACCGGTGATAACTTTTATCAGCTGGCTAAGATGGTGTCTGCATTCATTTATTCATTTCATTATGGACTCACTGTCCAGATTTGTCCAGTGGGTCCCCCTTCATGCTGACTCCTGTGTCTTTTTGCTATGTCCCTATTATTCTTTGAAAGCTTCCTTACTTTCTGGTACAAAAAGATGCTCCAGGCTTATCCTGTGTTCCCTGCCCCACCCCTGGAGTCAGCCATTTCTCCAAGAAGAAGTGGTTTTCTTTAGTGGGGAATGGTATTTAGGAACCAAAATCTGGGTATTAGGTGTGCTTACTGCTGTTATGTTATTGCTTCTAGGCCCACTCAGCAGACAGACCTGTGAAATACATTTATATACACATATTCATGCACATATAAATCTATATTTCTATACATGTGGATATTAAAAGCAGTGAGCTCATATCGATACCTCCAATCCCATTATCCTCAGTATATTTATTTATTTGCTCAGTATTCCCTATAAATAATCAGTCTCTCTGCTTCTTAAAAACAGATTTGTTGAGATATATTTCACATACTATATAATTCACCCATTTTAAAGTGTACTGTTGAATGATTTATAGTATATTCACTGAGTTACACAACCATACACAATTCTTTTAACATACAAACTACTAAAAATTAATCCAGTAAAAAGCAAGCATCCTATATATTTGATTCACCAGAAATAACCACAGTGAGTCCTTTTATACATGTTAAGGTGAACACCACGTGTTGCAGTAAAGAGATGGCCATAGTGTGATTAGCTTCAGCCCTGAAACCCCCTTTAAGATATTACTGCCCAGCAAACCCAAAGCACAGGCAGGCCAAAGGGCAAGGAGATGGGAAAACAGGCTCTATGTAATTGGTTGGGTACCCGTATTAATTGATTTGGTTGTTCAGGGGCGTTATGGATGTTCTCAGACACTGTTTTGGTTTGCCATTGTTTTGCTAGCTTTAGGGGAAGGACGTGTCTTGATTACCACTCTTGAAGGCTCTTTGAAAATGAATTTAGGTAACGGGTAGTGTTGGCATCAGGCCTGGTGTCTCGCTGTCTGTAGACATCTGTGCACCTGTCACTCAGTTCTGCCCTATTTTGAGAGCATGCTTGACCACCCACCAGTGTGACTCTTTTCACTAATATTCAGTATATTTGGTGAGAAGTCATACTTCAACCTTGCCTCTCAAAATGAATCTTACATCTTACGTTATTATGAATTGCCTGTTTATCCATAAGATTTTATCTAAATAATTAGGATGATCTGAGTGGGATAGAGTTGGTGAACTGTGAAGAAGCAAAGCTGCTGGTATTTGGGGGGAAGGAGTTAGTCATCTCTGACATTTATATATAGACTGGCTCCTGCATCAAAAGAAGAGAGCTTTGTGAGCCCATGACTGTTTCTGTTGTTGCTAATTTCTGGAAGGAGATTTGGATGGGAATATTACTGTGGTGAAGACTGCCAGGAATGGTCTTGTTCTCAGAAGCTTTGAGGTGGGGCCCGGAGTGAGCTTGGAGCTTACTTTTCCACTGCAGGTGTCTGTCCGCAAGTCGTCTTCTGCCTTTGAATTCCTGACAGCCCGTCAGCAGTTCACCCTGTTCCCACTGTGGGCCCTTGTGCAAGGTGTATGTTTCTGTTCGTGACGATCGTTCAGGCTCTTTAACTTCTCAGAGCCCTATTTACCTCCAAGACATCTGCTAAGGGTGGCTACCAGACCTCGCAAAAACTCACGTTGGGTGGTCAGGTTAATTTTCTTGGTTTTCTCTCGTTACAGCAGGCTTTCGCCCCGCTGCTTACAGCTTCCAAGGGCCCCGTAAATGACATGGTCTTCCTGTTTGCAACCAGAGAGTACTTTTTTTTTTGGCTGCACTGTGTGGCTTGTGGGATTTTATTTCCCCGACCATGGATGGAACCTGGGCCCTCGGCAGTGAGAGCACAGAGTCCTAACCACTGGACCGCCACGGAAGTCCCAACCGCAGAGTACTTTTGCAGTAGGTTTATTTATACATATGAGTGTTGGTATCGAGGGGCTTCCCCAAGTGGGTGAGCAGCCGTTGTTAACTTTGAAAGGAATTTTATCAACTCTGAAAAAGCTCTAAGACCTGATGGCTGCCATGACCCTGCTGGTGGGAGGTGGTAGGAAAGAAAAACAGTATCACAGGGAATGAGTGGAGACTGAAGATAAATCATAAATGCAGCTTAAATGAAAGCCTATCGTTCAGATTTTGCTAAATTGCCGTGTTCATTGACCAACTTATTGCCTTGAATAGCAAAAACAATATAGGTTTCCAGTGACTTAGGGAATTGTGGGCACTGTCTATTGTACTCCAGGGGGTTAAATTGAGAATTGTTACAATCTTAGATAAACTTTTAAAGTGAGACCAAACCATCTTCAGTGTTTTTCTGTAAAACAGAGTAATACTGATTTGCGTAGGTCAGTCTTTTTCCTAGAAGTTTCTGATAATTATTTGTATCAAAGGCAAAAAGTAGCAGTGAAATGGCAGAACTGATGCTGGGATTGAAATGTGTTCCTCTTTTAATTTACATGTTTAAAAAGTTTTTGTTTTTGTTTTAAATAAAACAAATTGGGAAAAAGGAAAGCAAAAACAATCCTTTCCAGTTTCTGCACTCCATTAACCATATTAACATTTTGGTGTATAGACAAGACTTTTTTTCTTTGGATACGCATGGAAATGTGTGTGCTTTTAAATGCTTTTTTTTTTTTCCTAAATTGGATCATGCTCAATATGCTTTCCTGTTTAGTGCTTTTTTAAAAAGTTGACATTTATTGAACATCTATTATGTACCACTCTTAGGGCTGCATACATCTTTTGAGTCTGTCTTTTTAAACAGATTTAGCCTTAAGGAGTTAACCAGGCTTACGGAGAGGTTAGGGATATCGGGTGTGTTTATTCCTTTGCTTATTTGTTTAATGATTGTTAAAATTGTTAAACAATCATGGAAATGGAAATGTTTCCATGTTATATACAGATATTTAACCATGTTTCTTATAACCCCATGGTATTCCATTATTTAACTAATTCCCTATTGAGGAACATTTAGGTTGGTTCCGTTTTTGGTTTTTTTAAAAAAATAAATTTATTTATTTTATTTTTGGCTGTGTTGAGTCTTCGTTGCTGCAAGCATCCTTTCTCTAGTTGTGGCGAGCGGGCTTCTCATTGTGGTGGCTTCTCTTGTTGCAGAGCATGGGCTCTAGACGCACAGGCTTCAGTAGTTGTGGTTCACGGGCTCTAGAGCGCAGACCTCAGTAGTTGTAGCGCACGGGCTTAGTTGCTCTGCGGCATGTGGGATCTTCCCGGACCAGGGCTTGAAGCCATGTCCCCTGCATTGGCAGACGGATTCTTAACCACTGCACCACTATGGAAGCCCCGGTTCCGGTTTTTTGATATTAACAATTCTGTAATGAATATCTTTGTTCACTTTCTTAATTACTTCCTAAGAGTACGGTTTTAGAATTGGAATTGTTGAATCAAGGAGTGCTATTCTGTTTTAAATCAGTGGTGTTAGTTCTTTTCTGGTTTTCAGAGGTCAGATCAATTTAATCATGATTCCATAGCAGAAGATTGATGGCGTTTAATCTTACAGTTTAGCATGGAGTTAATTATTAAATTTCTTGCATTAAAATTTTTAAAATTTTAAACTTAATTTCATTTTGAGATATTTCAAGCATACTGAAAAAATAAAACATAATATGATAGTCACTCATGTACTCACTGTCCTGATTTAAGCTCTTCCCCATTTTGCCATATTTGCTTTTTTGGGGGGCTGCGTTGGGTCTTTGTTGCTGCTGCGTGCGGGCTTGCCATATTTGCTTAATCTCCATCTTATTTTTTAATTAAGGGATTAAATGTCCCAGAGTCCCATCCTTACATCCCTTCCCTCTCTCCCTCCCTACCCTTGGAGATCACTGCTACCCCACTGTCAGGGTGTATCATTCCCATGCCTGTTTTTATACTTTTGCTGCATACGAATGTGTCTATAAACAATTTGTTTTTGTGTTTTAAAACTGACATTAATGGTGTCATACTGCACTTGACCTTTTATAACTTGCTTTTTTTACTTTATATCATTTTGGGGTTTATCTAAGGTGTAATATAAGCAGATTAGTTAATGCATTTTTAACTAAGATGAAACGATATGTCGTACTCCACTATATTTTTAAAACCCAGTTTGGTTATTGTTTCTATAGAATATATATAGTAGTGAAATTGCCGTCTAAACTTTTTCTCTGATGTTGCAGTTGTACATATAAAATTGAGGTTTTACAAATTAAAGGATATGAACTGTTGCCTAACTGTAGATTTCTTGATAACCGTGGTTGTATAGTTTGCTTTGTATAAAACTAGTTACTTGGGACTTGAAACTAACAGCATTAACATCAGTAATTAGAGCTAATACTTAAATAATTCTTAGTGTTTACTATGTACCAGATTCTGCTCTAAGCTTTTGCCGTGTTGTACATATTACATCTGGCCTCACAGCAGCAAGATAAAGAAACTGAGGCACAGAAAGTTTGAGTAACTCGCCCAAGACCTCTCTGCTAGTAGCAGTGGTGCTGAGATTAAACACTGGCATTTAGCCCTGTACACACCGCCTCTGAAGTGTACTTTTTGTTGCTTTTTTGTCATAAATTAACAAACATAGGGAGTTCCCTGGTGGCCTAGTGGTTAGGATTATGGGCTTTCACTGCCGAGGCCCGGGTTCAATCCCTGGTTGGGGAACTGAGATCCCTTAAGCCAGGAGGTGTGGACAAAACAAAAAGAAAAAATATATATATATATAAAGATTGCTTAGTCCATACAGTCACCACCCACAGTGTGAGCTGGTGGTTGGATGCCAGAATTTCAGTGATTTGCACTTAGACTGAGTATCGGGGTGCTTCTCCTGATGGAGGCGAATCCTAGTTTACCCCTGGGCTTTGCTTTTTAAGCTTCGATTTTAAGGCTGGTTGATGGGTAAAGCTTGTTTCTATCTCCCTTTGGGGCCCTCGAGGGCAGCACCGTGTCTAACTAACCATTGTGCTCCTGCATTAGTGTCAAATTGAGCTATCTAGTCCCCGAAGTCCCCGTGCTAATGGCAGAGTGAAACCTCACTGCCCCGCGGAAGGCTGTTTTGATGTGCAGTGGCTGCCTGTGATGGCGGGAGCACATCTCCCCCTCACAGCAGATCAGGGGCTGCCCTTTGCCTCCGCATGGGCAGCGGAAGGACAGACTTCTCAGGCCCAGAGACCGAGGCCTGAGCTGCAATGAGGCTGGGGAGCGGGTCTGCATATAGACTTGCCGCTAGTTCAAGTCTTAAGACCTTTTTTTTTTCTTTTTTTTTTCCGCTGTGCCACTTGGCTTGGGGGATCTTAGTTCCCCGACCAGGGATTGAACCCAGGCCCCAGCAGTGAGAGCGCCGAGTCCTAACCACTGGACTGCCAGGGAATTCCCCCTAAGACCTTTCTTAGGCCAGATTACTTTCTTATTAGACTTTCCTTTTCCTTTTTTTTTTTTTTAAACCTCAGAGGTTAGCCTGCCTGTTTCCTTTTCCCTCCCCTACCTATTGCATCTCTCCTGAGCTAAGTACCACCTTGGTTTTCTTGCACTCGGTAGAGCACGTTGGTGATGCATCAGAAGTGCCTGGGATGCTTGTTCAGTGCAGATCACTGAGTCCCAAATTAGACCTACTGAACCAGGTTCTCTGGGTGATGAGCCAGTGATTACGTTTTTAGCTTTTTATTGTGGAAGTTACAAACATATCCAAACACAGAGAAGATTATCGCATTAGCCCTCATGTGCTATGTAACGTTCATGAACCACTCACCTTGTCTGTGGCCAATCCGACCTGCCCCTCGTTATTTGGAAACAAGTCACAGATACCGTTTTTATTTTCCTGTAAATACTTCAGCATGTATTTCTAAGAGATAAGGACTCTATTTTCTAAGCAGCTATGTGTATTTTTCCCCCAGCTTTTTATTTTTGAAAGGTTTCAGACCTATAAAAAATGCAGTAGTCTATACAGTACTCTATACCTGTTACCTGGGTTTCCCAGTTTTGCCTTATCCATCTCACTGTGTGTGTTGTGTGTGTCTTACTTACTTTTCACTGTTAGGCCATCTGACAGTGAGTTGGGACGTTAAGAGAGTTCACCTCCAAGTAGTTTTCAGCTTTTCTTTCTTAAGAGCGAGGGCATTCTCCTGTATGACTGTGATACAGCGATCACACATGGGACAATTGTCCTAAATGTTCAAATAATGGCCTTTACAGCTTCCTTTTAAAAAGGACCATACAGTGTATTTAATCTAATTGCTTCTGACAAAGCTTCTCTTTTCCAGTGGGCGAGTTTGTAAGTGACGTTCTGCTAGTTCCAGAAAAGTGCCAGTTTTTCCACAAGGAGCGGATGGAAGTGTGCGAGAATCATCAGCACTGGCACACTGTGGTTAAAGAGGTAAAGGAGTGGGTGGGAAAAGTCGGGCGTTGTTTTTTAGGAAAGTAGTATTTTTTCTCGACACCTTACCATAATTTTTTTTTTTTTGCGGTACGCGGGCCTCACTGCTGTGGCCTCTCCCGTTGCAGAGCACAGGCTCCGGGCGCGCAGGCCCAGCGGCCATGGCTCACGGGCCCAGCCGCTCCACAGCATGTGGGATCCTCCCGGACCGGGGCACGAACCCGTGTCCCCTGCATTGGCAGGCGGACTCCCAACCACTGCGCCACCAGGGAAGCCCCTTACCATAATTTTAAATTAATTTTCTTTCCCTTTATCTCATCAAAGTTTACAATTACTTGTATCTTTTAAATTAAAACTATTTGGGAGAAGAACAGATATTTTTGTAAGGAAGTACAGTATTAACAGTTCAGCCCCTGAAGTCAGGGACAGGAAAAAGATGGTTAAGTAAGGATTCTGTCGGCAGGGCCCCCAGCAAGGCCACCCAAACCCTAAGGCGTGTGTGGAAATAGCCAGTTATAGGACATCTGTGTCTGGACATGCATGCTGTCAGGTTTAGATATCATTTCATTCTTCCCGTGGGGAGAATGACCCTTTCTTAGCTTGTGCTCTGAGTTAAGTTGGTTTTCCAGCCAGTTGCCTTTCTTTTGTCTAGTTCTGAAGTAATTCTGAATTCCTCACCCATTAGGAAGGTATGTTACCATTGACCACCATTCACCCACGTCGATAATTACTAGAAGAAACCCCCTTTCCTTAATTTTATTCCAACTTTGGGCTTTCATTGGTTTTAGCCCAGATGATGTTTCCCCCTTGCAAATTAAGCAAAATTTGTAAATCTTAAAATAGTAGGGTGGCAACTTTTTGGCCAAAAATGTATGTGTCCGTGAGAAAGGCTCACGTTGTGATTCGGTAAAGGTTTCTTCTGGGTAAAGCTGGGGATCGGGGGTCTTTGGCCACACGTGCTGTGTTCTGATGTTGGTGTGTGGGTTTCCCTCAGGCCTGCCTGACTCAGGGAATGACCTTGTACAGCTATGGCATGCTGCTCCCCTGTGGGGTGGACCAGTTCCACGGCACCGAGTACGTGTGCTGCCCTCAGACAAAGGTTGTTGAATCTGCTGTGTCAAAAGAAGAGGAGGAGGACGATGAAGAGGACGATGAAGAGGATGATGAAGAGGACGATGAAGAGGAAGACTACGATATTTATAAAAGGTAGCCTCCTGCCCGGAGCCTGCAGATGTGGCCGTGGCTGCTGGTCCCTGGCTTCCGGGCGAAGCGGGCATTGCCCGTTCCTGCCAGAGCTGGGCCAGCACGTTTCACTTAGGCCGTGGCTGAGCCCAGGCACGCCAGTGGCCTTCAGCAGCGTGTCACCCCGGCCACATGCCTTTCTGCAGGTTAGCCCAGCCCCTGCTGCCTGGCGGTCCCCTTCCGCTGAGGCGGCCGGGCTGAGGGCTTTAGCGGCACGGCTCACCATGGGCTGAGCTTATTTCCTGCCTGTGTCTTTGTGTTTCAGAACAGGGAAGGGACTCATTGTTGCTCTCTGTGCATAGCAACTGGTATTAACCTTCCTTTTTTATTGTGACCTCTAGTGAATTTCCTACCGAAGCAGATTTGGAAGACTTCACAGAAGCAGCTGTGGACGAGGGTGAGGAGGAAGTGGTGGAAGATCGCAATTACTACTACGACGCCTTCAAGGGAGACGGCCGCCACGAGGAGAGCCCGACTCAGTCCAGCCGCCATGGGACCGCTGCAGAGAAGGAGATCTCTTACGGCGTCAGAGGTAACCCCACGGAGAGCCGCGGCTGTAAAGTCCACCTGGCGGTTATTTACTTAGAATTTGTTAATATTCTCTAATGTGCCTAGAGACTGCTTTCCTCACAGGTAAGTCAGGAGGGTGGCTTCGTGCCCCGAAGGTGAGGTCAGCTCTGGGCACTGCAGGTCTGGCGGTTGACAGATTTTAATCAGGAAACTAAGCTTCGCATTGTAAGGACTTAACTAGAGAGTCAGAGAGACCACGTGGTCTGCCCTCGGGCAGGATTCTTCCACATCCAGAGGGAAATGTTCTCTCCTGAGGGGGCTCCCCTTCCTCAGTAACTGCTGAAGCCCCAACCTTTTGGAGTGGAAGTCACTTCCTTGGTTCCCTTCCTGAGTGTGTTCCCATCTGTAGGCTGCCCTGTTTGTCCATTAGAAAGAGGTTTGCAGCTGGGAGGGTGGAATTTAATGACCTACCGGGTAAGGGATCAGGGCCAGCAGTGTTTTCATTTCACCATTAAAAAAAAAAAAAAAGTTGCGACAGTTCTAGACCATTTTATGTGCAGCCTCCTGCTGATAGTATATTCGAAACCAATTAAGATCTGAAGAATTATTCAGGATTCAACCAGGAGCAGATGACTTAATGAGTCCAGAAGTTTGTGATTCACCCTGGAGAACATAAAACGTACACTCGTCCTTTCCAGGGGCCTAAGTAGCGTTTACGATGGTTACCGCCACGGAAACAGCCTCTGCACCTGCACTCTCTCCTTCTGCCCTTGACACCCCCAAGACGGCCAAACCAGGCAGCTGTCCCCACTTCACAGATCAGAAACGTGAGGCTCCTCCATGTCAGCCCTGCCCCGCTCTAGACTCTAGACAGTGCAGAACGCACCAGTCCATACTCTCAGGGCCTAAGGGTCTCTCTTGCATCAGGAAGGAAAACGACCACATCCTCAGGGTTGGCTGCAGGAGTTGGCAACTTCGTTGGCCTGGGCGCCAGGTGCTGCCCCATCTTGGCCTTCGCTGATGTTAAGCGTCGCCTGGTCCTTCTCCCCTTGCTGGTCTGTAGCTCTGTGAACCCCTGGAGCTGCTGCCCGGCCCCTGCTGACATTCTGACCGTTTCCACACAGCTGTCTGCTCCCAGGAGGCGCTGACGGGGCCCTGCCGGGCCGTGATGCCCCGGTGGTACTTCGACCTCTCCAAGGGGAAGTGCGTGCGCTTTATATATGGCGGCTGCGGCGGCAACAGGAACAATTTTGAGTCTGAGGAGTATTGTATGGCTGTGTGTAAAGTGATGAGTAAGTCCCGCCGCCCTGGCTGTGCAGCTCCATCCCGTCCAGCGTTCTGTCCCCTGGTGTCCTCGTGACCGCGTCTGTGTGGTGCTCCCTGCGCACTCGGTGTTCGCTGTTGGTCGTCTGCTCTTCTCTCTGTGCTTTCTAGATCTAGCTTTGCTTTCCTGTCGGCAGTTGTCAGCTCAGTTTTCCGTGTCCTGTGCTCGCCGTGGGCCCGTGGAGGTGGAGGTGGTGGTGGTGGTGATGGTGGAGGAGGTGATGGTGGAGGTGGTGGAGGTGATGGTGATGGTGGTGGTGGAGGTGATGATGGTGGAGGAGGTGATGGTGATGGTGGAGGTGATGGTGATGGTGGAGGTGGTGGTGGAGGTGATGGTGATGGTGGAGGTGGTGGAGGAGGTGATGGTGGAGGTGGTGGAGGAGGTGATGGTGATGGAGGTGATGGTGGTGGAGGAGGTGATGATGGTGATGGTGGAGGTGGTGGAGGAGGTGATGGTGGTAGAGGTGATGATGGTGATGGTGGAGGTGATGTTGGTGATGGAGGTGGTGACAGCGGTGATAATGGCAGCAGTGATGGCGGAGGAGGTGGCGCTCCCTCCCTGCCACAGAGGGGAGCCAGGGGCCTGCCCTTTCTCATCCGGAGCCTCCGTGTTGGTTGGGTTGGGAAGGCGGCCCTGCCCTCCTCTGTCCGAGGCTGAAACGCACGAAGGACTAGCGGACGGGTCGTGAGTTCTGCACATCTTGTGTCCAGGCTTTTCTCTCTCACTCTTGTCTTGAGCGGCCCTGTGCCGACCCCCCATGATGCACACTAGCTAAGGGGGTCACCCGCTCTCCAAAGAAGTGACAACAAGGACACTTGAGGGAGCCGAGAACATTGGAACATCTTGCTGTATGCACTCCAGGGAGCGTGCTCTGCAGCCAATGGTGGTGACTCCGTTTCCCCAGTATTCTGGCAGCGCTGGATCAGGGCTAGCTTTAGGAGTTTTAGTTTATGCGTTCTTTGGTCACAAAGAAATTCAGCGTTCAGCTGAGTCAGGTTTACTTCGCTGTCGGTAGGTTCCCTTTTCCTGTTTAAGACCCTCTTTCTCGTCTGGAGCACTTCTGACCCGTGTGTAGGAAAACCCTCTGGCTAGGCAGACCCTTCTTCATTCTGATTCTAGAGTAATGAGCTGTGCTGCCATTCCTGGTATTTGCCCTAAAGATTTGTGGCTGTAGCTTCTGACGGTTTTTTGTTCATATGCCATCTTGTTCCCTCTTTCCTTCCCCAACCAAAAGATTATTTAAATCTTAATATGATATGGTTACTTTTAGTGCTTCCACTCCAGCTGCTGCTTGGTGAACTTTTTATTTGAAATGATTGAAAAGATGAGAAGACAAATGAGCCCTTAGGGAACGTTGGTGGCAGAAACTTTTTTATTTAGGAAAGATGGAGACAAATTATTGTGATACTTCCTGCTTTGTAAAACTTCTTAAACTAAGGGGCAACAAAACACTGATTGGGGTCAAAGCCTGAGGAATCTGGGTCGTTAAAGGTCTCGCTGCATATGGAGGTGCAGTCTTTACCCAGAGGAGGATCAGGTGGACGGTGTCGTAAGACACTGGGGACTGGCAGATGGCTGGAGCGTGAACAGTTGCGAAGCCTGCAAGGTCATGCTTCCCGACAGGCCATGTGCTTGGGGCCCGGCTGGAGGGCTTCGGAGCCTAGAAGCATCACTGCTCCTGTGGGCAAGTTTGCTTCCCTCCTTGAAGGGGACTGAGGCCTGCGCACTTCCGGCTTCCTGAGCTGGTCGCTTGCACACAGACAGAGGGATGTGGTTCTAGGTTCAAGCCCATCCCATCGTGTCTTCAGAACCAAACCTCCAAACCTGCTGCCCTTTGCCCTCTCTTTCCGGCGTGGGGCGGGGGTGGGGTGGGGTGGGGCGGAGGCAGCTTGCGCTTGCTCCGGCCCGGGGATATGAACCAAAGGCTCTGTCTCCAACACGTAAGCCTTTAAGCTGCGGACACGCGCCGCCAATGGCGACGTGTTTGTTGGCACCGGTGGACTTCAGTGCTTCGAAATTCTCCTGGCTGAGCTTTTGAGTATTGTGGGGAATGTGGTTTCTGAAGCTAGCTGTATATGTTCTGATTTAGTTACAGTCTGGAAATCGGCTGTTGAGATCCTGTTTAAATTAACGTAGGAGGCAGATGTTCTTGACAAGACGTAAGCCATAGCTTCTAGGGTTAAAACACAGTAAAAGAGGGTGAATGAAGACACCCCGACTTAAGGACTGCGGAGTGGCTGACTTACTTGTGGTCACACTCATCGGTTACACAGCTGGTCTCATGTTGTGTTAAAATTACGCAGTTCTGGAAACTGGGAGAATTTGTTTTTGAATTAAAATTCGTTGAACTTGGCCTTTGCTCTCCAAGTGGCTCTCAAGTGTGTCCCGATGGAGCAAGTTGTGTAAGCAGGTTGCCTGACATTCCTCCTTGGCCTGGGAAATCCCCAGTGAGTTGGGGTAATGAGAGTTTCCACAGGTATTTCTTAAGAGGTAAACCTGTCATCTCAACCCTTCCTGGGTTAGGATAAGCTCCTTTGTGCAGATGCACGTCTGCCTGGGGCTGGTAGGAACTCAGGAACTTAGACTAGTGCGGAGTGTTTGTTCTAATGGGTTTGTTCCCTGGGTGGTGGCCTGGTGGGGCCAGTGAGTGCCATGGATAGAAAAGCCCAAAGCATCTTCACACTCGTGGTAAGCCCTTGTCCAATACATTGCCCCTGCTGTGGGGCTGGGGCTGAAAGACCTCCAGTGGAACTGAAAACTAAGCAGCTGGAGCTGGAGCATTTGGACTTTCTCTGCCCAGTCTTTGTGCAGAGAACATTCAGTTGAATCAGTTGCCCCAAGTGAGTTGTGACCTAAAAATAGCCAGAGAAAAAGAGGAGACCTGAGCCCTGCAGTGCCTTTGCACGTCTGACTTCAGCCCTGTCTCTGGTCAGATGCTCTCAATAGGGTAGTTCTTGTTTAGGTTTTAAGGTTTCAAGAACTGTGGGAAGGTATAGCAGTGGTTTCCTTTTCTGCCCCTGAAGTCCTAAATAGATGCCTCACTGGTCCTGAAGCACGGGGTGGTGGGGGGGAGTGCGGACAGGCCTGGTGGCTGGATACTGGGTAAGGAAGATGGAGTGGAGTCCCAGCAGACGGGCGCACCCTGCCCTTGAGCGCGGTGCTGGCTGGACACGCCGGTCCCGTCTGCAGTCCCAGCCAGGCTTTGCTCCCTGAGCATCGTGCGACTTCAGCGTGGGGCTGGCCCCTGGAGAGACCCCTCTGGTCCCTTTGTTTCAGTTCCCCCAACTCCACTGCCGACCAATGATGTCGACGTGTATTTCGAGACCTCAGCAGATGACAACGAGCACGCGCGCTTCCAGAAGGCCAAGGAGCAGCTGGAAATCCGGCACCGAAACCGGATGGACAGGGTAAACCTCGGGCTCCCTTGTGTTCGTGCTGTCAGGCATCAGCTGACTTGGGGTTCGCGGCTGAAGCAGAGGGACGCCACCTCCCCAGGTTGTTGAGCTAATAACCGAGTTAGGACAGGTGAGGTGTGAGAGTGTAGGCAGGCCTGCCTTTGGGGCGGAGCTAGTCCCCTCCCTCTGTCCATGATAATGGAATTATCCTCTGCGTACTTATCTGTTCCAGACTCTGCCGGGGAGTGCTTCCTGTAAACATTATGTTCTGCTGCTTTTTCTTTGCCATGAACTAGCTTTTTAAATTTTTTTATTTTGAAGAAAGAAACTTTATATCAATACTGTAAGTAGAAAGCTAGTATCAGTTACCATTAGAACAAGGTAACTAGAAAAAGATATTGGATCAAAGCAGTGTTAATACATTCCAGCTGGATACTGTGGCCTGCACAGTTTCAGGGATGCTTTCTTTTCCTTCAAGGAGTTATAAGTGCCAGAGCAACAGAGCACCAGAGTGCAACTTTCTCCTAGACTTACTTGGAAAGGTTGAAAAAAAAAATTGAAAAGGGAATTTTTTGCTAGGTCTGGGAACCACCTAAAATCCCACACGTCCCCTGTGGTGGGCTTGTATGCTGGGAAATGCTTGTTACTCTGTTTTAACCACATCAGTTCTGAGAAGTCGGTACGAGAGCTGACGCCCTGCATCTTCTGAGGCAGCAGTTCTGGGACAAACCCTGAGCTCACGAGTTTGTGGGATGTGATTTCCTTGTGCACTTTTCCACATTACATTCAGGGCGTGGCAGTATTTTTAGAAAATGGGGGAATTGTTTCAGAGATTATTCTGGTTATAGTGGCTTTGACCTTTGCTCCAGGTGAAGAAGGAATGGGAAGAGGCTGAACTTCAAGCCAAGAACCTCCCCAAAGCAGAGAGGCAGACTCTCATTCAGGTGAGACGTGTCCTCCAGAGAGGGGCTCCCAGGCTGACCCTTTGGGGTATGGTCGGAGCCGGAGTCCCCACAAGTTAGAGTTTGACCCCCCCTTTTGGTTGAGCGCTTATGTTACGAGGAAATTTTCACTGGCCTGCTTTGTTTTTCACCTACCAACTGGCGTTCTCTGGAATTGCTCACCTACGGTGGAGGGAAACGGAAGCTCGGAGCAGAGCACACCTCACTCATGCCTGGAAGTGACCTTAGCTCGGCTGTGTTTACTCTGCTTTCCCGGCGAAAGTCCTCGGGCATCTTCCTTCGTAGGCTGTGCCTTGTTTTCCGGCAGTACTGCAGTACCGAATGCTTTTTTTTTGCAGACTTATTGAAAAGTCAAAAGGCAGAAAATAAATCTCTCTATCAGTTTATCTTAACTTTGGATTTAAGAATGTAATCAGACTCACAGCAGCTGCCTCCCTTTGACTAGAGGAGGTTGTTGACAGGAATTTACAGGATTGATTTGGGATTCATAGAACTAGTTACATCTTAAGTCAGCTTGTGTTTATGTTTAGCTGAAGCCTCTCTTCTCATGATGTTGCTATTTTATCGGCTCACCTTTGCTTTTTTATCAGTAACCTAGAGAATCCGCGAATGTTAATTTCCACACAGCCAGTGCACCCCATGCAGGGAACTTTAGCTCGGCAGCCTTCAACCTGCCTGCAGACCTGGCCAGGCACCCCGCAGGGAGCTCGCCCTTCAGGACTTGGTGTGAATGGCTCGGCCTCACCTGCCACAGGACAGGACTGTGGTCTGGGGGCGCCTTGCTGCAGTGAGGGAAGGACGGCCTTCCTTTCCTCGTGCACACGGAGAGGCCAGGCCTGGGCTTGCGTGCCAGGGATTTCAGTTAGGGAGATGCTGAGGGTCCCATCCCGTGCCCAGACATACATGCTGGCGTTAGATGGGGAAGTACAGTCGGCCCTTGAACCACAGGGGTTTGAATCGCGTGGGTCCCCCTACACGCAGATTGTTCTCAACGGTAAAGGCCACAGCACCGCACGTGGGCGGTTGGCTGAATCCGTGGGTGCGGAACCACGTGTACAGAGGCCCGACTGTAAGTTACACTGGGATCTTGGACCGCGGGGAGGATCGGTGCCCTTAACCCCTGCGATGTTCAAGGGTCACCTGTAAGTGTCCAGACGGAAGTCAGAGGAGGTGTTTTACGACCTCACCCCGCTCCACACGACTCTGTGCCGGGGCGCTGGGCGCGGAGAGGCACAGAGTGGGGTCTGACACCGTGAGTGTAGATGCCCGCAGGTGCGTTGACTCGACGTGGTTCCTGCTTTCTGGTTTAGCACTTCCAAGCCATGGTGAAGGCCCTGGAGAAGGAAGCGGCCAGCGAGAAGCAGCAGCTGGTGGAGACGCACCTGGCACGGGTGGAGGCCATGCTCAACGACCGCCGCCGGGTGGCGCTGGAGAACTACCTGGCGGCCCTGCAGTCCGACCCTCCACGGGTGAGAATCGCTGAAGTAGCGTGTGTAGAACCGGTGTGAGCTCACATCGCGCTTGAGGGCCCGTGGGCCGCCTGTGGTGTGGACACGGCTTTCACTGGAAAAGCAAGAACATCAGGGTGTTGGTTGGTAGTTCCCCAGTCATTGCATTTTTATAGTAGCCTTACTTTCAAAGAATAAAAGCACATCTTCCATGGGCAAAGGCTTTTGAACCAGTTCTATTCCAAATAAGATGATAAGTTAATTTATATCGCGGCTCTTATCTGCCAGTGGTGTCAAACTTTATCCCTTAGCTCTAACTTGCCTTGTTCTGGGGGACAGAGAGGATCGAAAAGGAGGGTATTTGTAGCCTCCTTAAGCAAGTAAAGTCTTCTGGGTGACACAGGTCACCCTGTGCTTGTAGTTATGGTGGCAGGCGCTGAGCTCAGGAAAGGGGACAGACAGATTGGAGGAAGACGGTGGGCTAGCGATTTTGGAAAATGCTGTCTGTTGAGGAGCCACTATAACTGTGGAACTTAGCTTTTGCTACTTAGAAGGGTAGCTTCTTGTCACTTGGTAACTGAAAGCTCTTAAAGGTACAGCTTTCATTCCTGGGCCTCGCTGAGGCTGACTTTCTTAGTGAGTTTTTAAAGCTTCATTTTCCTGCCTGTTTTCAGTTCCCTAGTCTCTGGACGTGAAAACCACTGTTCTCTCTTGTAGCCCCATCGCATTCTCCAAGCCTTGCGGCGCTACGTCCGGGCTGAGAACAAAGATCGCCTCCACACCATCCGTCATTACCAGCACGTGCTGGCTGTCGACCCCGAAAAGGCGGCCCAGATGAAGTCCCAGGTACACCAGACAGAGGAGAGACCGCTCTGACCGGTGGTCGGGCAGCACCGATGGTCGCGCTTACTGTTTTTAGTCCTCAGGAAATGATTTTGAATTTCCAAAGACAGTAGGTACAAGAGTTGGTTTTTGCAAAGGTACTATTTAAAAAATATCTTTTCCATACTTTTTAATATTAAGTATGCCCTACTTAAACTGTTCTTGAAGGTTTAGGAATGCATGATTATATTGAAGAGATCATTTTTATATCAGTTTATTTCTAGCTGAGGTTCCCACCAGAATTAATATTTGAAATCTCTTTCTAGGCAAGCACATCTTAAAAATTGGTCTCTTTTGTACAGTATAGTTTTTGTGTTTAGACACTTTACATCCCTGGGTTTTGTCGCCTGCTGCGTCCTACTGGTCTTTGCAGTCATCTATAGAGGTTTGTTTCTGGACCTACTTTTCTAATTTTTGTTTTGACCATGTATTAACTTGAGTTTTACTGTCTTGTATTCATAGAAATGAACTTGCCTCCAAGACCGCTAGCTTCCTTTAGAACAGTCTGCCTGTTAGTTTTCCTAGAGGGCCTTGTGATGCCATAACTGATCTTACTCTATTTCCTCCCATATTTGAAACCCAGCCCTGTGCTGCTTTGTGGGGACGCAGCGTGCACAGGCTGGGAACCTGTCCCCTCCTGCCTCCTGTTGCTCCTGTGGTGTGATTGTAGGGGAACTTCCCAGAAGCCCTGGGGGGCTCCCCTACGGCCCCATCTGCTGCCCAGTTCTGCTCCAGCATCTCACCACACATAGTTGAATCCTGTGTGCCCTTGAGCAGCTTACAGTTGTGTGAAATTAATTATGTTAACTGTGAAGATGGAGAAGAATTGTCCTTAAACATACGGAGCCTACATTAGCAGCTGGGTGTTCAGGGAATGAAAGAACTCAGTGTCCTAAAGAGTGGGAAGGGCATGGGTCTGGGGACCCCCGGGGCCTCTGCTGGGGGCCTGGAGCTAAGGC
Organism: Aethalodelphis obliquidens; assembly: GCF_003676395.1. Taxonomy (NCBI): domain Eukaryota; kingdom Metazoa; phylum Chordata; class Mammalia; order Artiodactyla; family Delphinidae; genus Aethalodelphis; species Aethalodelphis obliquidens. The sequence continues at coordinate 4,115,165 of NW_020838026.1, read as the reverse complement.
TCTGTTTGAAACTGGATGGAGTAGAAGAGGAGGAAAGGCCAGCGGACCTCGGGTAGATTCCCCGGAAGCTCAGGTGGGAAAAGCTTACATCCTGACAGGGGTTAGAATTTTTCAGGTCTACCCGATTTTTTTTTTTTTTTTAAACGTAGGTCTTCCCTGGCGGTCCAGTGATTAAGACTTCACGCTTCCAGTGCAGGAGGCACAGGTTCAATCCCGTTCGAGGAACTGAGATCCCACAGGCCGCATGGCATGGCCAAAAAAAAATTAATAAAGTTAAAATTTAAAAATATAATCTTTTTTCAATTTTTTTTTTTTGTAGAAAATCTAGACTATTATGTAGTACTTTATAGAAAAAGAGCCTGTTTTGTATGGTGAGAATAGAAGGAAAGGTGAGACCTTGATCAGTGTGTTCAATTAACCTGTGAGCCAGGATCAGGGTACCACCTGAGTGCCCTGGGAGGCGGAGCATCTTTACTGTGTGATGTTTACTGTCTGCTCGGAGCCCTTAATTCTGGGGCAGAATTATTTGGGGTTTTCAATAGTTTACATAACAGGACAGGGAACAGGCCGCTGGATTACACTAGCTTTTGGCCTGTTCCCTGTCCTGTTATGTAAACTCTTGAAAACCCCAAATATGTTGAGCCTCTTAGAACGTGTGCACTCGATTGGAGGTGTGAGTGATGTGCTGCTGCCTCCTGCCCCACACTGCAGCTCCAGGCGGCCCTCCAAAGACCCTGGCGCCCAGCATCCCACCCTGTGGTCTTGTCCTCGTGGGTAGGAACCGTCCTCTGCCAGGCTCCTTAATTCCTCTGACATATGGCAGTGTCACCACTGCTGAGACTGGGGAGCTCACCGTTCCGTTTCTACTTGTATTTTTTCTCCAAAGCACTCACTCTGGTGCTTTCCCATCAATTTACTTGATTGAAAGAACGGCAAGTATAAAATTAAATTGCTTTCATCTTTGCTTTTATAGGTCAGAGAGACATCGATCTACAATAAAAGCATCTTTCCATTTAACTTTTTTTCATTTTGACCCTTCATGTTAATGGCTTCAAGCCCACATAATTAATCCATTGGCTCAGAGCGCCCTCTTTAGGAAGAGCTCAGTGGCTGCAGGTGTAGCCCAGTGGGATTAGCCTTCCTGAGGATCCTGTGTGATGTACAGCCACGTGCTTCACAGTGTCATTGGGGTGGATGTAGTCCAAATCTCCTTTCATTTCCACCCTGAAAACCTCTCAAATTCAGTGACAAAAAAATATTTTTTAATTAAATTCAGTGACCACTTTAATGACTTTTTTTCTTTTTTTTTTTTGGATGAACAACCTTGGAACTTCTGCATTCAGAAAAGGCAGTGAGCTATGTAAGACAGATGGTAGATATGCCTTCCTTATCACCCCATAAAAATCAGGTTTATTTATACTTCAGTGTGCAGTCTTTTTGTTTTTTTGTTGGTTTTTTTTTGCGGTACACGGGCCTCTCCCTGCTGTGGCCTCTCCCGTTGCAGAGCACAGGCCCTGGACGCGCAGGCTCAGCGGCCATGGCTCACGGGCCCAGCCGCTCCGCGGCATGTGGGATCTTCCCGGACCGGGGCACGAACCCACGTCCCCTGCATCGGCAGGCGGACTCTCAACCACTGCACCACCAGGGAAGCCCCAGTGTGCAGTTTTGAAGGAATAGCTAATTTAGTTAAGTAGGAATAAACTAGTTCTGATGCTCACTGTGATAATCATTTCAGGCAACTGCTTCACTAAGCAAAATCCATGAATGGTCTCACCCCTCAAATCTACGTTTTAACCAGTGATTTCATTCCCTTGTTACCTCTTCTTGTCTGACCAGTGGTAAAAATTGACCAACTCATTTCCTCTTTCACTCAGAAGGACCTTACTGAGTGTCTGGCATTGTACAAATTTGGGTTCTTTTCTTATAGTACAGTTAGCGAGTGCCTCCTGTGAAAACCAATCAATACTTGGCTAAGGAAATTTTAAAAATTTCCCTTAACTTGGAGCACTCTCTGGATAAATCCTGAGATCACCGAGAGGTAATACACACATTCTTGCACTACGCTGGCCAGTAAACACGGGGAGGATTCATACTGCCCCCCTGCCCAGCTGCTTTGCTGGACTCTGTAGAGAACATAGGTCTTTGCAGAAGAGTATGGGTGTCAGGCTGGCCCGGCTGTTCTGGTGACGAGGCCTCTCCCCCATCCTGTGCTTGCAGGTGATGACACATCTCCACGTGATTGAAGAAAGAAGGAACCAGAGCCTTTCTCTGCTCTACAAAGTACCTTACGTGGCCCAAGAAATCCAAGAGGAAATTGGTGGGTGCTGACTGTTCGCATCAAGGTCAGGCGGGGTTGTGCTCAGGAGTGATGGCGGTGCCAGATGAGAGAAACAGGACAAGCGAGGCCACGGAGCTGGGCATTAGCGTGCCACGGGCTCAGAAGCCTGGGGCTCACGTGGCAGCGTCAAGCCCTGGCTGGGAGCCACAGAGCCTTGAGTTTCATTGACCTCCGCTCTGTTACCGGAAGAAAAATCTAGGGTGTGAATTTGCAAGGGACTGAGCGAGTCTCCCGTTACCCTTTCCCCCTTAACTGCTGGCGTATTTTAAGACATCTGTTTATTCACATTCTCACTTCTTCTCCCTCTTCTGGTCTTTCTCTTCTTCATTTATCCAACAAACGTTCGTTGTGTCTACTGTGTGGCACAGAGTAAAATGCGCACCAGTAGACAGACCTCCTGGAGCCCACATTTTAGGAGGAGGGAACGGTCAGGAAAACGAGTGTCCGTGGGGATGGGTGCTGTGCCAGAGGTGAAACTGGGGTGGGACGGGGAGGGTGCCTGGTGGTCAGGCTCCCTTGGGGGAAACCTGAGATCCGAATGATAAGGAGGCGCCCTCCACACAGCAACCCCAGGGGGGAAACACTGAGCACAGGAAGCGACCACTGCAGAGCCTGACGTTTGAATAGAGAGATTTTGGATACTCAAGGAGTTTGGATTTTATTCTAGGATAATTGAAAGCCCTTCGAGGGCTTTAAACCAGCAGGTGACTAGATCTGGAATATGTTTTTTAAAAATGCGAACTTTAAAAAACAGTTACTAGACTTCTATGTTGAGAGTTGATGAAAATTGGAAACCACCCAGGAAGCAGTTGTAAAAATCCAGGAGAGAGGGGATGGCTGAGTGCACAGAGATGGGAATGGAGGAGATGGAGATATGAGTGGTCCTGAGGATATGTTTCAGAGGAAGGCTGAACAGGATGCGCTGATGGGCTGGACAGGGCAGGGGGTTGAGAGAAAGAAAAGCATTGGCTCTGCACTTTTCCCCTGTGAGCAGCTGAGTGGGTGGTGAGGCTACGTTTTGCTCAGGTGCTGCATTCTCTTTACCTGTTAAAATAGAAATTGTCCTCAGACATTAAGTAGAGGTGTGCAGTAGGCTACCAGGTGGATGAACCAGAGGTCGGGGATGCAGGTGCAAGATACAGGTTTGGGAGTCACGATCCGTGGATGGTATTTAAAACTGCCGTAGGAGGAAACAACTTACCCAGAGGGAGTTGATCGAGGAGGGGGGGGGGGGGCCCAGGATGCAGCCATGGGGTTCCCAGCGCCAAGGTTCTGCAGTCAGCAGGGTCAGGGAGCACACCCTCAGGAGAGAGGAGGGGGTCGTGCGTGGCCTGTGTCGCGAGCTGGTGAGACGCCCCTTTAGGCAGAGCTCACATCCCACCCTTAATGACACGAATTAGCCCCATGCAGGCTATCCTGTGCCTAGAAACCAGATCCTTCTGAAAAGCTGGCTCCTGCGTGTCTGTCTTTGTCAGATGAGCTGCTTCAAGAACAGCGAGCAGACATGGACCAGTTCACCGCCTCCATCTCAGAGACCCCCGTGGACGTGCGGGTGAGCTCAGAGGAGAGCGACGAGGTCCTGCCGTTCCACCCCCTCCATCCCTTCCCGTCCCTGCCTGAGAACGAAGGTGCGTGTGCGGTAACAGCCCAGCTTGGCAGCGGGGGCCAGGGGGCGGGGAAGAATGCAGTTAGAAAATTGAAGTCAGATCTGGGACAGGCTCGTGCTGGGGAGACTGTGTTCCTGGTGCAGGTCGAGCAGGGAGGGGCCGGGAATCACCGAGCACCTGCCGCGTGCAGGCACCGAGTGGGGAGCCTTCGGTAACGTCGGGAGGTTTGTGATGTTTCTCCCATTTTATGGACAGTTTGCCTAAAGCCCACTGTTTGTCCTGGTCCCATCAGCTGCCTCCAGTGTGTGAGGCCTTCCACGTGGAAGCCCCTTTGCAGCTTAAGTAGCACTTTCGTGTTCTAGGCTGTCATTATCTTTTCCTAACAGTCTCGGGAGGTAGGTGATGGGGGGCTGCAGAGGTGACCTGACCCACTCGAGTGCGAGGCGGGCTGAGAAGCTGGCCCTCTGCCTCCTCCTGCGCAGGCGTGCGTTCTTCCATGCCCTGCCGGTTCTCGACGTCTGTAGGGATCTCTCAGAGCTGTGGGTCTGGGGACTTCCCTGGTGGCACAGTGGTTAAGAATCTGCCTGCCAGTGCAGGGGACACAGGTTTGAGCCCCGGTCCGGGAAGATCCCACATGACGCGGAGCAACTAAGCCCGTGCGCCACAACTACTGAGCCTGCGCTCTAGAGCCCGCGAGCCACAACTACTGAGCCCATGCCCTGCAACTACTGAAGCCCGCGCACCTAGAGCCCCTGCTCTGCAACAAGAGAAGCCACCGCAATGAGAAGCCCGCGCACCGCAAAGAAGAGTAGCCCCCGCTCGCCGCAACTAGAGAAATCCCGCGCGCAACAACAAAGACCCAACGCAGCCAAAAATAAATTAAAAAAAAAGCTGTGGGCCTGCACGAGAACTAGACAGGCTGCCGAGCCCAGGCCCTGTGGTCAGGGTGTGGAATCAGTTTCTGTTTATTTGCGGGCTGCCGTTGTGGCTGATGGTGGTGTGGATAGAAGTAGCGGCCACCGCTGTAGAGTACGCCAGCCTCGGCTAAGCACTGTGCGTGGACGCTCTCGTTTATACTGTTATCCTCACAATAACCCTCTGAGGTAGGGACTGGGTGTGTTCCCCATTTGGGGATCCAAGGTTTAAAGAGGTTAAGTGTCTGCCCAGGTCACGTAGCTTGTAGGTAGAGAGTAAGGATTTGAGCCTGAGTTGATGCGGTCCTGAGTCCTAGGCAGATCCCGGTGGTGCTGCTACGGAGGCCCGAGGAAGGGGGCGTCCGGCTTGGCCTCCAGACCCTAACAGAAGTGCCTTCCTTCCAAACCAGCTCTCTCAGAGGTACCGACTCAGTACAGTTGACCCTCTGATAGTAAAAGAGGATCCGAGGAGGGAGCCAGATTCATCGCGAGGCGCCCGCTCACTCCCTAAGCCTGCTCTTTCAGACCCCACCCACGGGGCCGCAGGGTGGCCCTACCTCCTCAGCTTGTTGGCATGGGGGCGCGTCTCGCTTGGACATTTGTGAACTGGGACCTTGTCTCCTTCTCAGAAAACCACAACCAGTGCTGACTTGTGTTTTTGTTGTTTTCTAAGAAAAATAAATTGGGGCTAAGCTAAATAATTTGGGAATCTCACAGAAGTTCCCCCAAAAGACCCAAGACCGCCTGCCTCCTCTCCCTTCCTTGCAGTCATGTGCTGTAGCTCTTACCGCCGTTTGCTTGTGGGGCAGCTCAGGCCCAGTTTGTAAGGAAGAGTATGCTTTTGTTCACGTTATAGAGAAAGTCAAGTCAAAGGTAGGAATTTTGAAAGAAGGGATTTTTTTCTTAATCTCCTCTTGTGCTGTTTTGTTTTTGTTGCTTTCCTTTCTGCTAGACACTCAGCCGGAAGTGTATCACCCAATGAAAACAGGTTGGTTTTGTCAAAGATGTACCCCCTAAGACCTTCATTCCTTTCACTTGCCCGGAAGTCTCACGCTCCGTTCCATTCCACCACCTGATGCTTTCCGCCTCATGCCTTCAGACATGGCTGTGGGAGGACCAGAGGAGCCTGACTTCCGGCACCCAGAACCCGGTGTCCGTGGATTTGCTTACCCGGTGGCCGTCCTGAGCTGCCCTTCTGGATGTCCAGAGAGTACAGAGGCATACAGAGTAACCAAAGTAGAGCCTTCATAAATCCTTTTAAGCTGGGTAGACCTTAAAAGTATACCCAGCTTAAACAGGTTGGTTGCAAATTCCTAGGACAAATGAAAACATGCTTATGGTCGGGTGGAGAGCCATTTTATGTTACCTCTTTTTCTCTGCTGCTCCCACATACATCTTTTCCCTTTCTTCTTAGCTGTCCTCTGCCTTTTGTCCATGCCCGAGTGTCTGTTTCCAGCTGTCTCATGTCCCCCGAGATGTAGCGTCCCTCAGAACATAGTAGAAGCTGATGGATGAAACGGGTTGAGACAAGTGAACTCTTGCTGTAACGAGTCTCCACTTTTCAGATGACGTTAGCTGCGTGTGAGCACAGGCTGCAGGCTTGCACACTTGATCTCGTTTAACCCACTGAACACACTGGAGGTAGGGTGATTAGCTCTCTTTGCTAGATAAGGCAGTTGGAGCAGCCTCAGAGTTCAGTCATGAGCTTAGGAAGTGGAGGAACCAGAATCTGAACTCGGCTTCCTCTGTTTTCAGAGCCCGTGGTGTTCCTGTTTCACAGACTGCGGTAACGTTGCCGCATTTCCGGGGGCGGGGGAGCGGGGGCCAGTCCATCCTCCAGGGTCATCGTGAACAAGGGCACACGTTCTCGGACTGACCGGGCTGCCTCGTGCCGTGCCCGGCTGAGGGTTTGGCAGTGGTGTGTGTGCTGCTTCTCAGAACACAGGGTTGTGAGCTGCCTGCACAAGTCACTCGTGTGCACGTGCTTTGTTTTATGCTCCTTGGATACGCCTCTTCATCGCTGTGTGGACGTTCCTCTGGGCGACACATCTTGGATATGTTTAGGTGAAGTTGAATTTTGTAAAAGTTTAACTTGTCCTTATGCTTCAACTGTTATTCGTTGGAATAGTTTAAACATTAACTTTTGGTCTGTTAAATTCCCTTGTTTATTCATTCTATAAAACCAAAGTGCTTTTGGTCGGCGTTAAAGCAGCATGAGGGTTGTACCACCAAGAACAGTGTTAGGAGAGTCTGAGCACGGGTAGTAGGACTTTAAATTCGTTGGCTCAGTGCCACATTATTTTTGAAATAGGATCCTGCCTTATGACCTTTGAAATTCTGAGGTGGAGGAGAGAGAGAGATGGAAAGAGTGCAGAGTTAGAGTTTATTCGGCTTGGTCGTGAGCATCCTGCCGAGAGAGAGTCCCTTCCTCAAATAGCGGAAATGCAGTGTTGCTGCTTCATTGGCATTTTGAGACTACAAAAGCCGGCCCTGGTTTAACTCACCCTAGAATCAGGTTGGGAAGCTCTTCTTTAAAATGAAAGCTCTGGAGAAAAGGCTGCCTCGTTTCTGGCTGCATTCTAATGAGTTAAGTGTTAGCTGGCCTGGGGGTGCAGCAGCTGCAGTGCGGTTACTAGCGGCTCTGGGTCCAGCACGAGTCTGGCCGTGAGCCGGAGAGCCTTGCTGCGGCTGGGCCTCTGGCAGCCTGGGACAGCAGTGCTTTGCAAATACTCGTGTCGGCATCTTACTCACTTACGGGTGGTCACCGTAGAATGCCGAGTATGCCGCCAGGTTGATCTATTTATAAAAGGTTCAAATCACAGGCGTCTAGGTAGCACTGTATATAATATTATTAACGAGACACTGGTAGGAGAGCTAGAAGTCACATGCTTTGGGGCTAAAAATAGAGAAGATTGCGCCTCACTTTTCCTCTCCCTGGGTTTGTGCTGCGCCTTTGAGCACTGTCATCAGGAGCGCCGCGCACAGGTGATGCCGGCCCAGGCAATGTCTGACCTTGACAAGAGACTGTGGCCATTCTTGCCCTGTTTATGGAAAGGTACCACCCACCTCCGTGTTAGAATTCTCCCCATGTAGGGAATGCTTCCTTCCTGTTCATTCTGGTCTGATAAGCCCCGGGAGGGTAACATCCTAGTGAGAGACACAGAAGAAAATCAATAATTACAAACAGTGACTCTAAGTACTATAACCTGGGAATGTCTCCCAAAAAGAGCTGCAGCTTGAAGAACAAATAGGAAGGATATAAGGTCAGGGAGGGTATTTCAGGCAGAAAGAATTGCCTGTGGCGTAAAAGATGGTGCTTGAGGCAGGCATGCAGGTTCGCTGCTGGTGTGACAGTTCTTCCACTCAGAGGAAGTGTCAAAGGAGTGAGTTGAGGGGTAGTGGGTGCTTGGTGATATCACAGGGTGGGTCACGAGTTTTTTGATGCTGGAATGCCTTTGGATCCAGCTTCTGTTTATAGTACAAAAAGTATTCTCTCCTGAAGGCTTGCAAAGTGAGCACAACACTCTCTCCTCCTCCATGACACCCATTGGTCCTGCGTCACTCACCCCTGTGGAGCGCAGCGCATCCTCCCAAATGGGAACAAGTAGCATATCGAGAAAGGGGAGGGGGCATCTGGTGAGGGCTCCCTGGCCCTCAGGAGGGAGTTTGCTGCTTCTTTGAGGTTGGCGTGAGGTCAGCCTATCCCAGGAAACTCAGGTGTGCTCTCTCCACGCAGGATCTGCACTGGGAGAGCAGGAAGGAGGACTGATCGGGGCCGAGGAGAAAGTGATTAACAGTAAGAAGAAAGTGGATGAAAATATGGTGAGCCGTTTCTCCCTGCTCTGTGCCCGTGTTAACTTTGAGAATAATTAGAGTGAGTCGCATTGTTCTAGATGCTTCCCAGATGGACCTCCACGTGTCCGTTTCCATAGGCTAGCAGATGGGCAGGCTCTGACTGCTCCCACAGATGCGCTGTATTGTTCAGAGTCTGGGTGTGAATAAAGAATTATTTTTCAGCAGTAGCTCATCTCTTGCTATACAGTGGAAAATATATTTGCAACTAAAGGTATGAATAAAATATGAGAGGCCATTTCAAATGAGTAGAGATTTAATAACTTGAAAAAGGAATAGAGTTGAATTTGGTTCTTACACTGCCTGAGGTTTATACCACCTATTAATTATTCATCTAGCATTTTTATCACTTACATTTCTGGATTATCTTTAACTGAATTGGATATTTAAACGTGGCTGCTTGGTAATCTGTGCTGAAATATCTCCACAAGGGTTACCTAAAGGAAAACGCAGGTGACAACCCTTAAAAGACCAACCGCTGTACAGTAGTTTTGCGCCCACACCTGCTCCTTTGTTCAGGGGTTTGGTGAGCGGACTTAGGTGAATGGCACAGAGCTGATGGGTGAGTGGGTGTCCATCAGGCGTCTGCTTCCCTCCACCAAATGGTAAATGGAGGGCACGAGAAGCAGTTACACTTAACACACTAAATTTGCCCTCCCTCCCAGTTGGTGACATTCTCCCCCCACCCCCCTGCCTCCGTTTCAGGTCATTGACGAGACCCTGGACGTGAAGGAAATGATTCTCAACGCCGAGAGAGTTGGAGGCCTCGAGGAGGGGCCGGTATGTGTCCTGCTCCAAAACCTGATGGCAGGTCCCACACCAGCCTCGGCCGTTTTCTCTCCCTCCTGGGAGCACCTTGCGCTGTCTTAAGCTATCAAAGGTCCCTCGTCCCCCATTTCCCCTGTGCTTTCGGATAAGAAAGCTCAAGTTCGAATCTCCATGGAGATTGCAAAAGGTGGGGACTCCCCCCACCTGGATGGCGACCTGGACGGCAGGGTCCGGGTGCCCCCTTGGGTTTTTGGAGGCACGACCGGAGGCTCACAGCCTCCCCCGCTGCTTGTCGTCTCTCACACCTTGTCGCACGTCTGCTTCGTTACGTTAGGAATCCGTGGGGCCCCTGCGGGAGGACTTCAGTCTGAGCAGCAGCGCCCTCATCGGTCTGCTGGTCATTGCGGTGGCCATCGCCACGGTCATCGTCATCAGCCTGGTGATGCTGAGGAAGAGGCAGTACGGCACCATCAGCCATGGGATCGTGGAGGTGAGCCGTCGGGGGGCTTGCGGAATCCGAGCGTCTCGTCAGGGGCTGCGCGTCAGTTAGACGACTCCCTGGATCATTAGGTCACGTCTCGGAAGTCAGCCTCAGCTGAGTCAAGCTGATCCCGTCACAGGAGCTGCTGCCAACTCTTAACATTAATTTGGGCTTCGACCGTGAATGCGAGGAAAGCACAGGAGCATTTTATGCTGCACAGTGTGAACACTGTTTTCTCAGGTTGTTTCCTTAGTGTTTCCCTTTTTTTCAGGTGCGTTATAGATGTTTGAGAATGAAGGACTGCTGATACTGTTTCTTTCTTTCTTTGTTATGAGTTTGCTTTTTTTTGACGTGTTTTATAAGGAGAAAACCAGGTATATGACAGTTCAGGCAACAATGGCAATGTAGTGAATTGATTCTTAAAAATATGAAATAGGAATAGCACTCTTCTTTTTCAATGGGGAGAAAAGCAACAGGAAGTTCGGAAAGAGCCAGACAAGGCTGTTTCTCTTCCATCTTCTGCTCATTTGTGATTAGAACTGCTTACTTACCACTTGTTTTTGGTGAGTGGTGGGAATGTCCACAGTGTCTTGATTCTAGAAAATGAATACAATAAAGAATAGAATCTGCTGGGGGAAATGAATGCACATGCGTGTGTCTTAGTTATCCGGCTTCACCTCCTGCTGCACACTGGCCTAGTTGTGGTGTTCCAGGGCTGGAGGGGACCCGAGGTCATCTGGTCCTTCTCCTTGGCCCTCGCTGAGGCTGCCCCGCAGAGAAGCGGCAGAGCTGAGACTTGTCACTGTGGTGCTGGGAGATTCAGCTCACTGTTTTCTCCAGTGTGGACTCCAGCTTTCAGCAAGCAGCCTAGCCTCTCTGACCCTCTTCTTTTCTCTTTCCTCCTCCTGGGTCCTCACCGCCTGCTCTTGTTTGGTCCACCCCGTGGTCCCCGGGGATCGTACAGCTCAGGTCTGCTGATGCCCTGGGAAGTTCTCTTGGGCTCACGCGATAACCCCCGTCTTTCTTCCTGCAGGTCGACCCAATGCTCACCCCAGAAGAGCGTCACCTGAACAAAATGCAGAATCATGGTTACGAAAACCCAACCTACAAATACCTGGAGCAGATGCAGATTTAAGCAGGTGAAGCACGACACCCGGCTGGAGTGGGGGGTGAGGCGGGCGGCAGATGTCCAGAGGTTTGGACCTACGACTGACCGACAGCTACTTCAGAGGATTTCATCTTACACTCGGACCTCCTGGATCATTAAGACTATAAAGTACTACTGTAGAATCACAATTTCCATTCTTTTTAAATGGGTGAAAAAATGTTAATATAACAATATATGATATATAAACCTTAAGTGAAAAAATTATCTATTACAGATATTTGACTGATGTAGTTTTCTTTTTTAAATTAATCAGGAGTCCCACTTCTATCGTATTGTCTCACACATGCTCTCTGTAGAAATGGAAGATGTTGATTTTCAATGATAGACTGTACGTGCTACATGCAGGCCGTTTGTTCCGGCCGCATTGTGTCAATCAGCTCTTTATGGCTCACTGTCCTGGGTTTTATTTTAAAAAAAGAAGAGACAGTATTCCTCATTTAAAGCTTTAAATGAGCTTTCAGATAGTTGCTGAGAAGCTAACTGAAATAAGGAGCCGTAACTGATCCTTAAAATACATCACGATCCCCCTCTCAAAATTCCTTTGAAGGACCAGTTTCTTGGAAGTCTGGTGCGCCCACCACTGGGTACCTGGGTGTCTCCACACAAGTCCTGTCACCAAGGAGGCGCTCGAAGCAAGCATTTGAGCTCCAGCGTCTTTCAGCGAGCCTCGTGTGTACAGATTAGGGCCACTACTGCGTTCCTTCTGAATCCAGCTCTTCCACAGAAAGTAGCCTGTAGTTTGTACCTGACGTGCTTCCACTGTCCGCCGTTGCGTCGCCGTAGCTTCGGACCGCTCGCTGCTCTCCCGAGTAATGTCCAGATGTGCTGTTTTCCTTCTTGGGCATTTCCCACCCCCTCCGAAGGCACTGGTCTCCACCGTCCCCACCGTTCACTGAGAGAAGACAGCAGGAGGAGGTGGCCGGCATCCTGGGGAGGATGCGGGAGGTTTGCTTTTCTCCGGAAGGTGGATGCTCCAGGCTGTACACAGAATGATCTGCAGACCCCATGGAAAGCTTTGAAGATTTTGTTTCCTTCACATGAGTCTTTGTGATGCTTGTATAGTTGATGTTGACGCTCACAGCTGCTTCTTTTCCCTTTTTTTTTTTTAATTCTAAAGGTTCTGGTAACCTGAGGTGTATTTTTTTTCTATTTCCCTGCGACTGTTTTTTTTTCTTCTTCCTCCCCTTTACCCCATCCGTGTCTCTTCCCACTATGCACAGATAAACTTCACCTACAAACTCCTTAATCTGCTCTGTGGAGAATGTACAGAGTTTAAACACATCAATAAATACTTTAACTTCCACCAGGACTCCTTGATCTATTGGCCTGGCACTACTCGCGGTGATGGCTTTAACCCCTCTGCCCTGGACAGTGGTGCTTCCTTCCCTGGAGGGTCTCTCACTGCACGGCAGAGGCAGGCGTTGGTACAGGAAGCTGGACTCTTGGGCTTGAATTCCATTTTTCACTTAAAAAATAAGAGGGAAAGTGCTTCAGCCTCAAAGCTGGTGGTTTTTATTGATCTCAGAGAACTGGTCTTTCATTATTTCTTTAATGATTTCCTCCACTGTGTTTTCTGTTTTCTAAAGTTGTAATTGGCTAAACCTTGGACCTCCCTGATGGCTCCTTTTTCTTTAGTTTTAGTCTATCATCTAGGTGATTGCTCTCCTTACCTTCAGCCTTTCTAGTGAATTTTGTAATTATATTTTTAAATTCCATAAGAGCTGCTTGCTTTATCTTTCTCTTCTTCTTTTTTTTTTTTTTTTTTGTCTCCACCGAATGGCATGCGGGATCTTAGTTCCCTGACCGGGGGTCGAACCTGTTCCCCCCCCTGCAGTGGAAGTGTGGAGTCCTAACCGCTGGACCACTGGGGAAGTCCCTGCTTGCTTTACCTTGATATTTCATATAACATTTCTTCTTTTTATGATGACAAATCCATCTGAGTTTGTACATCAGGAATTTTTAAAGTTTTCTTCCTTCTCTAAATGAACTGTTTCCTTTTGAGCTATCGACGTCCTATAAATTCCTATAAACATGTAGTGATCATTCATTTGATCAAATGTGAGAATGAATTACATGATTAGCTAAAAGAAATAAAATCAGTCCGAAAGTTAAGAATTTGATGCAGCAAAATACCATTAATGTTTATTAATATGAGACTTTTCTTCCTGATTCTGGAAACAGTGAGTGGAGCTTGTGGCTGAGTTTTTAGAGAAAGGTTTGCAGCCTCCATTTCTGAGTTTCTTATATAACCTGCCACTGGTAGGCACTGCTTTTCTCATTGAAGGAGGCTTGTCTACCCCACGCCTGCTTTCAGCACTTTGTGCCTGGGGGTGGTTTTCGCGGGTCATCTAACATCCGGCTACTTGTCTGACTAAATGCAGGGGCTAATCTCAAGAGTCCTCACTCTAGTTTACTGTGATGCTGATTTACAGTATATGATGCAGTTAAGAGTACCTTGCATATACATGCGTACCTGTGTATAAGTGCACATATATGTACATACAGGGAGTGTGCATTTTATGAGCCTCTGGCGAGGAAGCACCTTGGGACAAACCAGTTGAACAGGCTGGTTCTCTGTAGCGATCAGCACGTCCCCGTCTGCCCCTCCCTCCCGCACTGGCCTCACAACTTGCTGCCAGAAAGGTCGCGAAAAAGACGAAATTTCATTTTTTTGAAGCCAGTTTCCGCCAGTGTTCTAAAGAGTGTTTTCACTTGACCCTCTGCAATACCAGCTGGAAAATGGGGGTCTACGTTCATTATGATTCAGTTCCAAACCTAACAGACCCGCTTTCTGTAGGTTAGTGCCTGCCATCTGCTAGCTGCTTTGTAAACAGCGCCTCATTTCATTGTCTGAACTTCAGAGCATGGCTGTTATCTTACAGAAAGCTGAGGTCCTCCGCCTGGTGAGGGGTGAAGCAGAGACCCAAGCCCAGCTGTCACTGTCCATCCATCCCCTTGCTCCGTGTATGTCGGCCCCGGGAGACAGTGGGCCCAGGAGTCACCTCCTAAGTGGCGCCTGTCAACCAGGACTCACCCAACTGGCCAACTCTTAGGACTGGTGTCCATCACCCACACCGCTGTCAGTGGTGGGCCTCGGAACTGCCTGGGACTGGTGAAATAGCAGTGGGTTCCTTTACCCCAATGGGGTCAGTACAAAGGGAGCTGAGGGCAGATCCGAACATCCTGGCGCTGAGGTTCACCTGTCGCCCTCACCCTGGATTGATGGAGAGTCTATCTCTGTATCTGTAGATCTATAGATGCTATATGCAGATGGTAGTTTTTTAATTTTGAAAGGAAATGTGTGTAAGGCAGGGACTGCAGGGCAGACCTCACCTAGACCAGCTCCACTCTGCTCCCTGGCGGCACCTTCCCCGCACAGGGTCCTGAGAGAAACTTGCTCAGCCCCTAGTTTCTGCCGGTGACTCAGCCTTGCCCTCTGGGGAATGTGGCCCTGCCCACCTTGCTGGCAGCCTGCGGTGCCGGCAGCTCCCCGCGGACCTCACTTTGGCGTGAGGTCATCCGACCTCCTCGTCTGCTCTCGGTTACAAATCGGAACCTGGCAGTCGAGGTCTGACCAGCCCAGGTGTCCTAGTAATCTCTGGTTTCAGTTGCCGTGACGCTGATTCTCTGTTTTAGGAGACACACTGGGACGTGATGAGTCTCTAAGTTAATTTGGACAGGCCCCAGGGTCCCCTCCAGAGGAACGCACGGTCTGATGTGGCTTGTCAGAAGTGGACACGGGCAAGATTGATGGAAGGAACCAGAAGGCCCTGTGGCACCCGCCCCCTGCCCCCCCATTTCACAGCTGAAACAGCCACCAGCTCACATGTTCCTCAGCACAGAGCCAAAGTCTGGGACGTGCAGTACTTTTCTGGGACAAAAGGTGAAGTGGTCCTTGTAAAACAGAGTCGGTGCCTTGCCTTGTTGCGTAGAATGAATAAGGGGAAAGGGTGTCTGTCCTGCCCTCTGTGGGCACTGGGTCTAGCAGGCCTTCACAATCGCAGGCTGCTGTGCTTTTCCTCAGGGAGTGGCCCAGGTATCCAGGGAAGGGGACAGGACCTACCCAAATAAAAAACGTTTTTCTAGAGTCCTTGAAATGGATGGGGCATGCCTTCTTGAGGAATCTCGAGGAGTTCTCAGGCCAGCTTAACACAGGTCTGATTGAACTGAAAATGCTGGAGTCGGTGGCTCTTTCTGATGAGAGCAGCAACCTCCAAGAGTAAAACCTTGTAAATTTGCGCCCTCTATAGAGAGTCACTTAAAAACTGTATGCGTGTACTATCATAAACGGAAATTTGGGAAGCATAAGAAAGATGAAATTTTTTTTCCAAATTTTATTCACTAAAGGTACAAAGCCTGTTGGCTCCAGTGAAATATTACAAGTTTTAGTGCAAACAAAGTGATTGCTTTCATTCTCTCTCTAACTAAAGTCCATAGTTCTTTCAGATCTCCTTAGTTTTTACCCAGTGTCCCTTTTCTGTCCCGGGATATCACATACTTACGTGTGTCTCTTTAAACTCCTCCCGACTGGAGCTTCCTCAGACTTTCCCTGTTTTTGATGACTTTGAAGGTTTTGAGGCATACTGGTCAGGCATATTGTAGGATATGCTCCTCTACCAGGATGGGTGGGGTGTTCTTCTCATGACAAGACCCTGGGATTGTGTGTTACTGGGGAGGAAGACCACAGCCAAGTGCCGTGCTCATCACAGCATATCAAGGGGACGAGCTGTCCCCATGATTGTCCCTATCCATGTCGTCCTTGATAACCTGCCTGTGGTGTGTTTGTCAGCTTCTCCCCTGTGAAGTTTCTCTCCTCTCCCCTCGCTGGCAGGGCATTGCTATGTGCTTAAGGAGTGGAGAGTTATGTACCCTCACACCTTCTTATTTATTTATTTTTTGCGGTACACGGGGCTCTCACTGCTGTGGCCTCTCCCGTTGAGGAGCACAGGCTCCGGACGCACAGGCTCAGCGGCCGTGGCTCACGGGCCCAGCCGCTCCGCGGCGTGTGGGATCTTCCCGGACCGGGGCACGAACCCGTGTCCCCTGCATCGGCAGGCGGACTCTCAACCACTGTGCCACCAGGGAAGCCCCAACACCTTCTTATTTTTAAATTGTGTTCTAACACTTTGCAACACAGCAATTAGAAAGTCAGGTTCTAAGGTCTCCTTGTATTTCATGGCTATCAAAGCTGAAAGAGTTCTTGACTGTGGTGATGGTTTCAGGGGTGTGTAAGTCTGACGTATGTCAAACTTATCAGATTGTACCTTTCTAATATGTGCAGTTTATTGTATGTCAATTATACCTCAATAAAGTTTTTTTTTTCTTTTAAGCCGGAAGAGAAATTGCAAAAACAGGCTGGAATGGGGTAAGTCATCCTTGACTGTGCCTGTTAACAGCACGATACTAAATTTCCTATTCTATCTACCAGTTCTATTTCCGAGCTTAAGTATACAGATAGGTCTTTCAGATGAGGCATCACTTTTGACAGCAGAATTAACTACTAATGAAAACCTTTCCAGACGTTGGTTTTCAAATTTCTCCATAGCATAGGTTTCTTTAGAAAAAACAAGTTGAAAAGGTGTTTTTAGCTTAAAAAACAAACAGGGAACAGCATAACATCATTAAGTTCAACAACTGATTACTTTGTCACAAGATTAATCTCTCTGTGACGTACAAAATGTTTCCTTGGTCACTTCCAATCTTATTTAAAAATACTGTGAAGATTCATATTCTGATTCTAATCAGAATAACTACATTGGTTGGAGACATTTGGTAGCATTTCGTGCACTTATGATTTCCAGCATCAAACTTTATTTGGAACTATTTCATTATTCCAACCAAAGCATCCAATCCATCAGCATTACATTTTCCGAGATTTTTCATACTACATTCTTTCCCATAAAATACAAATAAAATTTAAAAGGCGGCTATCATGTTACAAGTGGGAATTCTGAAGGCAAACTACCTGATTCTTTTCCTAATTTGGCCACCTACTTACTGGCTGGGTGACCTTGAGGAGGTTGTCTAACTGCTCTGTGCCTTAGTTTCTCCGTCTGAAGAAATGGGGGTGGTGATAGCCCTTAGGTTGTTGGGTTAGGAGTGAGTGGCCACAGGGAAAGATGCTAGAGCTACACCAGTGCCCAGTGTAGACAAGTGCTCAGTGAATGTGAGCTGGTATTATTTGTTGCAAACATCTTCTCCCGGTACACAGGGCTCAATAAAACAACAGTTTTTGTGTACGTTGTGATTAAAGCAATTGGTAAATATTATACCGTTAACTGAGCTGTACTTTCATCCACACCTTCCATAGCCTGATGTGGCTTTTTGCTTGTTTCTTCAAAGCTGTCATCTTCCGACAGCACTTGCTGACAGAAGCATGGGTTATACTGCTTCCGTGTTGCTTTTGTGTATCATTTCAGCCCTTTTTACTGTAGCAGGACAAGGTGATTCTACGATGGTTTATGGCTTTTTGTCTTTGGCATTTCATTAAGAACCTCAGGCTGTATGTTTATCATTCCTAAATGAAATTTTGTAAATTACAAGATTGAGTATTGCATGACTTCCAGTGCTGAAAAAATTGTGGTGGCTTGTCTTCACGTGCTGGTCATTTAGTTTTTAAGTGTCATTAAACATGTTGGCCTCATAATATTCGTCAGTGCCGCCAGACCCAACATACACGTCATTATTAATGTACGTTGTAAATGGACATTATTAATGTGTGATGTAAGTCCACGGTCTTGATAATTTCATACTTTTGGGGAGTTCCCTAGCGGATCGGTGGTTGGGACTCCTCACTTGCACTGCGGAGGGCCTGAGTTCAATCCCTGGTGGGAGAACTAGGATCCTGGAAGCCACACAGCCAAATAAAAATGAAACTTTTTTACCAACTTCATATCAGAAGATAATATTTTTTACCCGATAATGTGGCCATTGAAGAGTTTGTACTAGGAGTAGAAACGTCAATCTTGTCACTTTCTTGTTCTGTGGAGTGAAGAGCATACGCTGCAAGAATCTTGTAAACCACATATTTATTTACATTATTTGATTAAAACTTCCTTTCACTTGGTGAATGAACACTGGACTCAGAATGTAAGCAAACGTATCAGGTACTTTGATTTTTAAAAAGCCCATGTTGCAAAGCGGAAATAGAGACACAGACGTAGAGAACAAATGTATGGACACCCAAGGGGGAAAGGGGTGGGGTGGGAGGAATTGGGAGATTGGGATTGACACATACACACTATTGATACTCTGTATAAAATAAAATATGACACATACACTATTGATACTATGTATAAAACTGATGGGAATGTACTGTATAGCAAGGGATCCCTACTTAATGCACTGTGGTGGCCTAAATGGGAGGGAAGTCCAAAAGGAAGGGGATAGATGTACATGTATGGCTGATTCATTCTGCTGTGTAGTAGAAGCTAACACAACATTGTAAAGCAGCTATACTCCAGTAAAAATTAATTTAAAAAATAAATAATAAATTAATTAATTTAAATAAATAAAAGAAAATAATAAATAGGCCCCATGCAGCACCATGGGTCAGGGGGTAGCTACAAATACCAGATGAAAGAAAGGATGAACTTGGATGTGCTGATGATGTGGACAGGCAGAAATTCTCAAAGATGCTCAGCAGAGAAGCAGGTAAGTAGGCCCAGGTAATAAAATACATATCCAGACAGGCTCCGAGACTACCAGCTCAGAGCATCTGCATTTGCACCGTCCGTGGACACCAGGGTGTTTTTGGGGCAGCCCTGTTATGTTGGCAGGATTTCCATATTATGTGTCCTGTCTACCCAAGGCAGGAACAGAACTGGACTTCTCAGCTGGCTTGTGGGGAGGGCACAGGTGTCACTTAGAGTCACCAATGAGATGCACTCACAAGAGACTCACTCAAGAGGGAACAAAGAGGGCTTCCCTGGTGGCACAGTGGTTGAGAGTCCGCCTGCTAATGCAGGGGACACAGGTTCGAGCCCTGGTCTGGGAAGATCCCACATGCCATGGAGCAACCGGGCCCATGAGCCACAACTACTGAGCCTGCGCGTCTGGAGCCTGTGCTCCACAACAAGAGAGACCGCGACAGTGAGAGGCCCACGCACCGCGATGAAGAGTGGCCCCCGCTTACCACAACTAGAGAAAGCCCTCGCACAGAAACGAAGACCCAACACAGCAAAAATAAATAAAATAAATTAATAAACTCCTACCCCCAACATCTTCTAAAAAAAAAAAAAAAAAGAGGGAACAAGAGACCCCACAGGCCACTCTCTGGTTATAGCGACAACAGAACATGCAGCTTCCGGGCAGTAGGGTAGCATGACGTGTCCAGGGTCGGTCTCACTGGGCTGAGCTGTAGTGGCGTCTCCCTGGGACAGGAGCAGTGAGGCTTCCCAGGCAGCCCTGTGGTATGGCTGGCCTTGTTCCTGGCTCTGTCTCTTCCCTTCTTGCCTCTCTGGCCCTCCCAGAGATTCTATGAGCTTCCTAAGGATCTTTTAATAATTTCCTCTTTTTTTTTTTTTTTTGCTCATATCAGCTAGAGCATTCTGTTGTTTCTGAGCTGGCAAGTTGACAAAAACTCCATTAAGGGCAGATTCGCTGAACTCTAATGAGAAAATTGTGCCTGTTGCCTTCACTCAATAAAGGAGATGGCACTAAAAAACCCAGTGACGTGAGAAGGACTCTCAGTGTGGGAAAAGGAAAATACAGATACAAGATGTTACAGTCAGTACTACCCTGGGGTCCTATATTTGAATCAGAAATATCAGTGTGCATTTGTTGGGTATTTTATCTCTTTTAAAAAAATTCCTAGCTTTGTCCTTCAAAAGCCCCAGAAACGGGAGTTCCCTTGTGGCCTAGCGATTAGGATTCTAGGCTTTCACTGCCGTGGCCCTGGCCGGGGAACTGAGATCCCACAAGCTGCATGGCACAGACAAAAGAGAAAAAAGCCCCGGAAAAAGTGACCAACGCGGTAGTAATAAACAGTCCTTGTGCCAGGTGATTGTCTTGAAATGCTGTTTCTCACTAAAAGACAATGGGACTTGTTGAAGAAATGGCTGATTGCATGTGTGGGCAGGGAACGTACAAGGTGAACCTGAAACATCCGACCAGAAAGCAAAGAATGATCAAAGATGAGTAGGATCGGGTCAAAAAAGAGTCAGAACCAGGACTTCCCTGCTGGTCCAGTGGGTAAGAGACTCTGCGCTCCCAGTGCTGGGGGCCCGGGTTCAATCCTCTGTCGGGGAACAAGATCCCACATGCCACAACTAAGAGTCCACATGTCACAACTAAGAAGTCCACATGCCACAACTAAGAGTCCACATGCCACAACTAAAAAGATCCGGCACGCTGCAACTAAGACCCAGTGCAGCCAAAATAAATAAATAAATAAATATTTTTAAAAAAAGAGTCAGAACCAACTTGAAGACATCCCTGCTGGTCACAGAGGGGAGAGTTTGAACATCAATAGCATACAAATGGCAATGAACCAAAACCTATCAATACATTTAAATCCAAGAATTCATAATAATACAAAAACAAGCAAACAAACACCAGTTGTTCCCTTTGGAAAATGCTAGAAAGCTGACTATTTTGAAAACTACTCAACAGAGGGAGAGACTCAGGCCTTTACTCTTGCCTTCCTGTACAAACATTACTAGCGGGTAACCACATAGATGAGAAATTTCTCTCTATAGAAGTATTCCAGCATGTAAATAAACAAGGGACGATAAATTGAAATGTTACCGTTCACATTTCCTGAATTTAGAATCTAAGCATGGACCTAGGAAAACAAAACGAGACAGCCAGACATAGGCCTCACGTTGAAAAACACACCACCACCTATGAAGAATCTTCCCTCCAAAACACAATCAAACGTTCATCTCGTTAAGCCTCTAAATACAGCAATTTGTAGGGAATACAGAGCACGAGGGAACTCACTAAAGAGACAACAGTTTGAAGATACAGTCCACAAAATCCTCACTGTGGGAAGTCTACAGGACAAATGGTCTGATTTCTTCAGTAAATAAATTGTAAAGGAAGAACAACTGTAAAGGAAGAAAAACGGGAACCTCTAGATTAAAAGAGACCTAAAAGACATGTTGGAAACAAAACAGACAAACAAAAAGCAGGCCAAAGCTAAACAATGATGTGCAGAGATTCAGGCCTGGATGATCAAAACCTTGTAAGAAAAATGAGCAAGTAATCCCCTCCCCCAGGGCCCGGGTTCGATCCCTGGTCGGGGAACTGGGGTTGTTTGGGGACAGGCACACGGAGGGGTCAGGGTTGGGCTGTGTTGACAAAGTTCCAGTGGTGATGATAAGGTGTTGCTTTAGAATAATCCAATAAGCTGTGTATGTACTTTATGCTCTTTTCTATATTTGCGTTGCATTTAACAATAAAAATTTTGAGTGATAATGGAAAACCAGAAAACATTTTCACTTATTCATTTCATTTTAAAATAATTTAACAAGCATTTCTTGAGTGTGAGCTGGGGAACCAGCAGATACTGATCCTTGCTTTCAGGAACTTTGTGTTTTGAAAGACGGGTGATGCAGTGTCGTGTATCTGTAATCACAGCCGACTGGGGTGGAGCTGAGTGGAAGAAGGCAGGGCTTCAGGAGGTGACGTGTAGTCCGGGGAGGACTAGATAGTGGCTTGCAATAGTGAGATGCAGTAGGAAAACAAGGGGTAGACAGATTCCAAATATATTTTGGGGGTAGAACTGACAGATTTGTTGTTTGTGGGTGGGTGGTATAAAGAAAGTCGGTGATGCCTTTAGAACTGTTTCAATAAATGGACGTTGAAGGTATTATTACTAAGATGGCCAGATCCGAAGTAACATAAAGAAGAGGCACTCATGGCACTAAAACTTGCTGCCCTGCTGCAAAAGGAGTGTCTCATATTATCTCCCAGGTTCCTGGAACATCCTCTTTTATCTCATGGAGCTGTGAATGCCTTGCACGTAGAAGGCACTCAGTGCTGTCATTTGAATGCAAAGCACATGCCCTGCATTGACCGCGATTGCAGGCTAGGAGGAGGTGATGCAGGCCAAGACCCTCACCCTGACACTGTGTCACGTCAGCTTACTGAGTGCACACCACGCATGTGACAGAGGAAGAAGTGTAACCACATGTCCTGACATTAAACCCATGACATGTGAGGTCAGTGCTTTTATTCCTAAATTGTAAGTGAAGAAACCCAAGAGCAGACAGCCTAAAGGATATAGCCGGGTTCTCACACTCCTAGGGGGTAAATCCAGACTCAAACTCAGATGTCAGCCTGAGGCCCATGTAGTTTGCTGCAGTGACCAACTCACAGGGCCTCCTTCACCATCTTTCTCTTCCCCCACAAACACTCCCACTCCCAAGCTACTCCCATCTTTCTCTTCCCCCACAAACACTCCCCCTCCCCGGGTAAGTTCTTCTCTTCTTGACCCCAGGACTCTGTCCCCTGGGGGCCCCTCAGAAGGCCACTCCGACTGCCCCAATGTCCTTGGGGCCAGAGCTGCTTAGTGGACTGACCACAGGCTGAAAGACACTGGCTTCGACTGGTGACGACATGGGAGGGATTGTGGCCGCGTCAGGCAGACCCAGCAGCTCTGCTGCTGCTCAAGTTGGTGAGAAGCGGAGCAAACCCAGGCGAAGCAGATCACTCCAGGCCTGCAGGCAAATCCCACTCCCGAGAGGACCCGTCCGCAGACAAGTGGTGTGGGAGAGGTTTGGAATGGGCGGAGAGCAGGGTGAACCAGTGAGGGAGCCGTCATCCGTGAATGTAGCTTAATCGTATGGAACAAGATTTGTATACCTGACACCTACTCCCCAGTGGAAGGTAAACATGCACTTTCTAAATACCAGTTGTTTAGCGGTCACGAGGAAATTCTGCCTTCCCCCTGCATGACGCCCACCCACGTCCCTGGCCTTGAGAGCAATACTGCATCTGCCTGGAATCTTTCCCACATCTCACCACCCCCCACCCCTTTTCTCCTTCTCTCGGTGAAATCCAAATTCAGCTGAAATGCCACTTCTGTGGAGCTTTCACAGGCATAGTTAATCTCTCCTTCCTCAGTTCTTCCAGAATCTGGTACTCTCCTCCATTAGAGCTTGCACTCGAGGGCGTTTTGATTTTCCTGGTCCATGTAAGAGCTCTCTAAATGTGGTTGCAGGGAAAAATGAGGCCATGCAGCTGATGAGCATGTCAGCATATTACGAAGCTCAGGGGGCTTCCCTGGTGGTCCAGTGGCTAAGACTCCACGCTCTCAATGCAGTGGGCCTGGGTTCGATCCCTGGTCGGGGAACTAGATCCCGCACGCATGCCACAACTAAGAGTTCGCATGCCCGCAACTAAGACCCGGTACAGCCAAAATATATAAATATTAAAAACAAACAAACAAACAAAAAAAGAAGCTCGGGCTTCTGCTCTTGGGTTTCTTCACTTACAATTTAGGAATAAAATCACTGACCTCACATGTCATGGGTTTAATGTCAGGACATGTGGTTACACTTCTTCCTCTGTCACATGCGTGGTGTGCACTCAGTAAGCTGACGTGACACAATGTCAGGGGGAGGGTCTTGGCCTGCATCACCTCCTCCTAGCCTGCAATTGCAGTCAATGCAGGGCATGTGCTTTGCATTCAAATGACAGCACTGAGTGCCTTCTATGTGCAAGGCATTCACAGCTCCATGAGATAAAAGAGGATGTTCCAGGAACCTGGGAGATATGAGACACTCCTTTTGTATCAGGGCAGCAGGTTTTAGTGCCATGAGTGCCTCTCCTTTATGTTACTTTGGATCCAGCTTACTTTCCATCATCTACACTAATTGAAGGGTATTGTGTCATTGGTGACTGTGGTACCAAGGTAGTACCTACAAAGTTCCGTAGGTGACTTTGTCACAATACGCAGAAAATTATTTTCTGATATCTTCTCTTTAGCTTTGGAATGCTTCGTAGGATGGGAGGGGCAGAGACTTATTTTCTATTTATTCAGGGGATGGTGCCAGTCAGTGTGCTAGGCTCTGAGGACTCAAAGGTGCATAAGACATTGACAGAAATGCAAAGAAAAGGTGATAAATTCCACAGTAGAGGTGTCAACAGACCTAGTTCTGGTTTAGAGGGAAGGAAAACCTCATGGAGGAAGTAGGGTATCAATCTGGATAGGCTAGACTTGCTGCAATAACAAACAAACCTCGACTCTCAGTGGCTTAACATCCCAAAAGCTTACTTCTCATCGATGCTACATGTCAAACGCACATCAGCAGAAGTCTCTGCTCACTGCAGCCACCTAGGGCTGCAGGCTCATAGGGGTCTTGCCTTATCTCAGCATGTGCTTCCAGGATCACCTAGCCAGGGAGAGAAGGCATGGGGATTGCGCATTGCGTCCTCATGCTCCTACCTGGAAGAGGTGTGTATCGTTTGCCATTTGCCATTTCCCTGCCCACAGTTAGCCACAGGGCCACACCTAACTTCAAATTCCAGCCTGTGCCCAGAAGGCAGAGAGCTGGAAACACTCTGGTGAAGAACATGAATGACTAGTGCTGTGCAAGCGGCTTTGTCCCAATGTGCAGAGATGCTTGTGAAGGAGAAGGGCTTCCCAGCGGATGAGAAGCTTTAGGAAAGGTGCAAATGTGGGGAAGCCTGGCTTCAGAAAAGGGGTCCTAGTAGGAGTGCCGGGAGGCAAGTTTGCAAAGGAAGACAGGTCATGCTGTGAGAGCCAGGCAAGGAAGCTGGATTTGATCCAGAAGACGCTGCGGGTTTTACTGGAGCTGTGGTTTAGGATAAGTAACCTGATTGCCTGTGCCGGAGAGGTCAGAGGGTAGCAAACTGGAGGCAGGAGATCCAGTTGCTTACTATTATTATTTTTTCTAAACGCACCACTTTACTTTCCTTGTAAGGCAGCCAGACATTACAAACCTTAAGCACGTGACAGTCACATGATTTCTTCAATAAGCCCTAGAGCTTCCACAACTCTCCTGGGGCCTACAGCCCGAGCAGTCCTGAGGAGTCTAACGGCAATGCTTCCTCCACAGACACACGTTCCTTTGAGGTTTGTTTGTTTGTTTAATACATTTATTTATTTTTATCTATTTATTTTTGGCTGCTCTGGGTCTTCCTTGCTGCACGTGGGCTTTCTCTAGTTGCGGTGAGCGGGGGCTACTCTTTGTTGCGGTGTGCGGGCTTCTCATTGTGGTGGCTTCTCTTTTTGCGGAGCACTGGCTCTAGGCACGCGGGCTTCAGTAGTTGTGGCGTGTGGGCTCAGTAGTTGTGGTTCGCGGGCTCTAGAGCACAGGCTCAGTAGCTGTGGCACATGGGCTTAGTTGCTCCACGGCATGTGGGATCTTCCTGGACCAGGGCTCGAACCTGTGTCCCCTGCATTGGCAGGCAGATTCTTAACCTCTGCGCCACCAGAGAAGCCCTGATGTTTGGGGTGTTGAACACAAGCTCACTGGATCATTTGTCTTCAACACAGTCCATTTCTGTTCCTAAAAGTATTCACTGTACTTTCTTCTCGATGAACATGCTGACACCATCTTGAACAACCTCCTCGTCAGAGTTTCCCTGTCTTCGTATATTCTAGCAGGTAGCAAAGGCCATTACAGCCCTTGGTTTGGACAACTTTCACACCTACGTGTTCAGGCTTATCTTTCAGAAGTTGTTCTATCTTGTTTACTGCTGAAGGGATCAGGGTGAGGGTGGCCTGGGTGGGCTGCAGCTTCCTCTGGCTCACAGCACGGACACTGGCCGGGACTAACAAAGCCGACATCCTCGCTGCCCTGGTGCCCCGGTGCCTCTGGCCAGAGCTTGGCCACCTCTCTCCATGGACAGGGTGGGCACATTCTCCATTTGCTTCTTATACTAATCCAGACAAAGGGGGATAAGAGCTTGAAGTGGGGTCTTCTGAATGGGGAGGAAAGAGAGGTGGTACACATCAGCTACTAAAGAGAAAGACTTGCTCAGGTCTGGATCGAAGTAGGTATGAGATGCAAGGGGGCTGCAGAGTCAAAGGCGATTCCACGGTTTGGAGCCTAGGAGAACAGTATTATAAATGGAGAAAACAGTGCAAGATGGCAAGTCTTGGAAGGAAGTTCAGGGCCTGCTGATTGCAAAGCAGGGGTTTTAATTTTGTTTACTCTTGTTTCCCAGCACCCAGAACAGGGCTTAGCGTATAATATGTGCTCAATAATATTTGTTGACTCTGTAACACCAGTAGAACACAAATGGAGAAGTTCCCGAGCAATTGCGAATGCCGAAGTGGCACTCCTTCACGATGCCAGTGCTAGGAAGGCAGAGTTACTTACTTGAAGCCACAAGATGAGTTGCCAAGAAAGTGTAGAGAAAAAAAGGAGGAGGCTGAACCTTGACATTTAGGGGCCAGAAAATGGGTTTTGTTTGGGTTTGGAGGGGTTATAACTGAGACCTGATGTGGAGCAAGGTGGGGAGAAACTGAAGATGCAGGGGGGAGGGAGGGAAAGAAACCAAGGTGGGCTTCTAGGAGGCGGCAGGGAGGTCGACTTCCAGCGGAAAGGGCCACTTCTACTCGAGGAGGAGGGCGAGGGGGCGGGGATTAAGTTTCGCAGTTGTTCGGTCCTTCCCGCCCGCCTGTTCCGTGCGGAGGCACTGTGCGGACCGAGGGCCACCCCCAGTCAGGTCGCCACTAGCTCTTCCACCACCTTCAGGCGGTGGCCTCGCTTTCCCGCTTCCCGAGGGGAGGAGGCGGTCCCGAGCCCGGCGGGATGGGGGTGGGGGAGGGAAAGGGGAGGGGAGGGGGGGGGGAGGGGGGGGGGGGGGAGAGGAGAGGAGGAGGGGAGGGGAGGGGGAGGGGAGGGGAGGGGAGAGGAGGGCGCGGGCCCGGGAAGGTGCGGCGGCGGCGGCGTGGCGGGCGGGGCGGCCCGGGAGCCACACCCTGAAACTACCTGTGCGCGACAGGAAGGGCCCGGCAGAGCCTCGGCGGCCGGAGCGCTGGGCCTGAGACCGGAACCAGGCCCGCCCCGCGCCCCGGCCCCGCGGCGATGGCCTGAGCCACACGACCTTCGGGACCATGAAGAGCGAGCGGGCGCGCAGGGGCCCAGGCGGCTCCGGGGGCCTCGGCGCGGGACTCAAGTACACCTCGCGGCCGGAGGTGGGCGAGCGCGGGAGGCGCGGGCGCCTTCGGGGCGGGACGCGCGGGGGTCCGCGGCCGGGGGCCTGGGGGGGCCGGGGACCGGCGGGCCAGGGGTCTGGGGGCCGGGGGTCCCAGGGGGCCGGCAGCACCGAGCTTCTCTCGGCCAAGGGAGCCGCTACGCTGCCGGCTTGTGGCCGCGGCGCCGACCCGACAGGTGGAATTTCCTGCTCGGCGGGCTCCCGGCCGGACCTTCGGTTCCAGCCTCGCGGCGCCCTCCCCGGTTCCGGCGGTCCCGCAGTGCCCTGTCCCGGTCCTCCTGGCCCTCGGGTCTTTCCCTGGCCTGGAAGGGGGCTCATCTCGGTCTCTGAAGAACTCCGCGCTGTCCGTGCACATCGGGAAAGGAAGAAGCGGCGCAGGCTCTGAGTGGGTGGTTTGGGCCGGGGAAGGGATGTTTCCAGGGGACTTTGGAGTCCTAGCGTCCTTGGCCTCTGCAGGAATTTGTTTTTGTCTTGCTGGTCAGAAGGCAATGGAGCACCTGTGCAGAGGGCAACTGGGAGACCAGAGCTTCGGTTGCCATGGAGCCTGGAGCTTAGGACTCCCAGGTGGAGCTTGCTTGGGCTTCTCCGAGGGCGGGGATGGAGCCCTTTGGGAAGGTGACTCTGGGACAGGATGTGAGAACCTGCGTCTTGAGCTTTTTGGAGACACTGAAGCAGGCAGCTCTCGTTTGGCAGAAAGGACAAGGACATCTTAAAAGACCTTAAAAACAAACATTAAGTCTTACCGTAGAGGCGGGAATGGGCTGTTAGCTGCTTTATTGATGGCCACACCTAGGTAGCAGTGCCCAGGCGAAACTAGCAGCCAGGCCTCCACCTCTCTGCCAGCGGGGACCCCGGCGTCCTGGAAAGCCCGCACACCGAGTGGGCGCCGAGAGGCAGGGGCTGTTTCAGGAGGGAGCAGTGGATGGTCTGACCCTCCCTTCCGGGATCCTGGGGTCAGTAAGCTCCTCTGCTACCCCGCAGTGCAGCCGTTGCTCCCATGCCAGGCCAGATTCTGGAGGTCTCTCAAATCAGTTCCTTTCTCCAAGAGGCATCCTGACTGAGGGAGCTTGCAGAAGACCAGATTCTTGGGCTTCCGTGGTTCCCTGAACCACAAATAGCAACTGAGTCTGGGCACTCTTGTTTTCTCCACTTTTCCACCGCCTTTGCGGAAGGAAGTGTGGACTCAGCAGCCAGTCTGGAGGCTGGGGTCTGTGTTCCCACTGAGTGTCTGCCTTGCTGGAGGTGGATGCAGCTGGGTGGCCAGCTTCTGCGGCTTCTGTTTCCTTTCTGTAATTGCCGTGTTTGTGAATCCCTGATAATTGCCTCTTGGGGCTCTGGACTCCTGCCTCAGCAGAGGGCCTGCTGTTTGGTGTTTGTTATTTCAGGACTGTTTTTCTTCCCTCCCTCCGCGTCACTTGTTTTTTCTCACTTCCCTTCCTGGGACTGTCTCCTGCTGACACTGGGAGAGCTGGGTCTTCTGGACTCGCCTCTCACCGCCCACGCCCCACACTGTCCTCCGGGCTCCCACGGAGCTCCCACCCGTCAGCCCTCCCTTCCTTTCTCACCTGCCGTGAAGCTCATCCGTTCTCCTCTGGGCTCTTCCTTCCACTCCGCTTCTGCCGTTTTCCCCCGCGTGGGTCACTCTGTCTTTTCTCCTGCCAAGCTCCGTTGAACCCACTCTGTACCTCATCCTGAGCTGGGCTCTCAAAGACAGATAAGATATGGTTGTTTCCCTTAAGGAGCTTACCTTCTTGAGAGCCACGCTAAGAGCTGTGTGTGAACATTCGACGTGACTCACTGTCCCGAAGGAAGTAGCCTGCTGTGCCCAAAGCTCCTTTCTGTCTCTCCGGGAAGTCTTCAGATGTGCCTCTCCACTCCGTGCTTTCCCAGAGCTCTCAGCCCCTGGATCACCCTGCAGTGTTTGCAGTCAGGGTCTGCAGACTCTCCCTTGACTTGTCTGCTGACTGGGAGGGGCAGCTGCTGTCCCTGGGTTTGTCCTCGGCGTTAGCAGAGCCTGGCTGGGTCCTGCGGGGCCTCACACGGCACTGCTGCGTTTGAGTTCCTTGCTCCTGGCCTCTTCCATCCCTTCGTGGCTGGAGAAGGATTCTGTTTGGTGGTGCTTGTACTGGCTGCCTCCTTCCCAAGGCTGATGACTCTGGCTCCTGCCCCACTTCACCTGTTCCTATTTAGTGGGAAGTGGTCACCTCTGTGTTCCCCATCGTCTCCGGAGCCCTGATGTACGTGTTGTGTCTGGGGACTGTGTGAGCCCTGCCTGCATGAGAGCAGGGGCACAGATGCCAGTTGTTGTGGCTGTTAACGAGAGGTGGGAAGCCTGCCTCACCGGGGGTCCTGGCTCCTGCTGAACCTTTGATGGTGGCTAGGAAGCTGCTTTGAAGGAGCTCTTGGCTCCTCCTCAAGTCAGCATTGCCCTGGGTGAGACTCAGTATCTCCTCGGCAAGCAGAGACCAGGATTGAGAAGTCAGATGTGGTGGGATCAAAATCAGAGGTCGTAGGGGCCAGGCTGTGCAGCTGTGGCTATTCAGAGTCTCATCGCTTTGTTAATTGGTCGAACATTCACTCATCCACATAATAGCTATTTATTAGGTGCCCATGGCTGGAGCATGTGCCAGGTGCTGGGTAATAGCCCTGAGAAGGAGCCCAGTCACACAGTCCCTGCCCTCAGGGAGTTGAGTTCTGCATGGTAAGGACTGGGTTCTGGAGAAGCCTGCGGGCCGCTTAGGAGGGATGTCTAACCCAGGCTCGAAGGGCCGGGGGGGTGAATTGTGGCCAGAGCCATCTGTGATGTGGTGACAGGAGCATCCAACATGGAGCCAAGACCTGGTGCTGCTGCTTTCCCGCCAGGTGATCTCAGAGATGTTACCTAATCTCTCTGTGCCTCAGTTTCTGTGGCTATAAAATGGGGATGATATATATGTTACAGGGTTTTTGCAAAGATTAAAGGGGATGCTTTACATGAAAGCCCTTTATAAGTTGCAGCCTGGTGTACAAATCACACAGTTTGAATTTCTGAGTTGGAAAAGCCTCAAGACAAACTGTAAGGTGATGTCGAATCAGCAGGATGCATGGGAAGAGGCTGAGAACCCAGGTTGTCAGGACGCTAACTGCGCAGATATGCGGCCTACCTGCTGAACACGGGGAATGTCTTCGAGGGGTGCTGGGGAATAGCATCCCAGCCATGGAAACCCTCTTCAGTTTTCATTTCTCTCCCTTTACTTGGCTTCTATGAGGAAAGTCCTCCTGTGAAAGGGAAATGGATGCTAAGACCGGCTACACATCCCTTTCTTCCTCCTACCACACAAAACAGAACTTCAAGCACTTCTTCCTTTCTCGGTTCTTTGAGCCTGTGCTGGCCTCTCCGGAAGGGGAAGGCCCCGTGCTGGGAGGTGTGTGCAGGGGTGAGAAGAGAGCAGGGGCGCTGGTAAGCAGTGGGAACTAAGACTGAGACCTGGGTGCTGTGAATGGACAGCAAGCCTGCGGGCCTTATAACACCCTTCCCTCTGCCTCGGTCCTGGGAAGACCTGGAAATCCGTGGCCCTCGTTTAGGACACGGGAAAACTGAGGGTAAGAGAAGACAACACTAGCTTGACAGCTGCCCAAGGAGAAAGCCCACGTCGCCTGCTGCCCCTGGGAATCACTCGGGCGTGGGTCTGTCCAGAGCCGGCTCCTTGGTGAAGGCGCATCTCATCACAGGCTTCCCAACCTGGGCCTCTCACTGCTAGCTGCGGCCTGTGGCCGCCGTGGTTCCGGAGTCCCCTGCTGCCAGCTCGTTCTCTGGTCTGTGGTTCTGCCCAGGCTGTTGGCTCCTGTCTCTCCTAAGAGAGAAAGTCTGTTCTTGGAAGAGGAGTGAGGGTGTGACAAGCCCCCAAGGAGCCCAGGTCCCAAAGATGTGGCTTCTGACCTTGCGCACTGGCTACTACTGGAGTGTTTAGAATACGGATAATCATCGCTGAGTTTATTGAACATGTACCGTGTGTGGGTATTGTACCTCTTAGAGTAAGACTATTATTATTATCCTTTTATAGGTGAGGAAAGTGTAGCACAGAGAGGCTGAGTAACTTGCCTAAGGTCACAGAGGGAAACAGTGGTGAGATCAGGATTTGAACTCAGGCAGTCTGGCTTTACTATATTCTACTTGGACTGCTGCAGTGCAAGGCGGGGCTGGCAGCCCAGTGGGCTCAGGAAGGGGAGAATTGCTAAGGGTAAGAGTTGGTTTGATTTCGTAAGAAAATGGATTTTCTCTACTTGTGATTTTCTGAAATGCCTGGGGCTTAGCGCGTTTTTAATAACCATTTGGTAGCATAGAAATGGGAAATGGGAAGTTCCAAGGTTCTCATGGAATTCTCACCCTGGCTGGCAGAGGTGAGAAGGGTATTTGGGGTTTGCTCAGAGCTCATGGGCAGTAATTGCCCTTTTTTCTTTGCTAAGAACTTTTTTTTCTTTTTATATATTTATTTATTTATGTATTTGGCTGCACCGGGTCTTAGTTGTGGCACATGGGATCTTTAGTTGCAGCATGTGGGATCTACTTACCTGACCAGGGATCGAACCCGGGCCCCCTGCATTGGGAGCGTGGAGTCTTAACCACGGAGCCGCCAGGGAAGTCCCACTGAGAACTTTGCTAGAAGCAGATTCCTATGAGAATTCTGTCTTGGAATCTCCTATTTTCAGAATTTGCTTATTCTGTCCAGGCTTAGCAACAGAACCTTTAGAACCCTTGTGATAGTTGGCTAACCGGTCAGAATCTTGGATCCTCTGTCTCTCTGAGTTAGTTGGTGATGATGGTGAAAAGATGGAGAAGAAGATGGTGCTAATCACTGCTACCCATCACTAAATACGAGGACTTCAATGTATCCTCTTTCTCTATCCTCACAGCAGCTATACGCGAACAACGCCTAGTTTACAGATGACCACACTGAGGTTCAGAGGGCTTGCGTAATGGCCCAAAGGCAGAGGCGCAGCAGGAGTTCAAACCTAGATCTGTGCACCTTCAAAGCTCATAGCCTTAACCTCAAAGCCGTTGTACAGTTGTATTCCAAGGGCAGGGTGATTGATGCACGTCCCCAGCCAAATCCTAGAACCCATCGTCCAACGGAGTGCTGAGAACCAGGTGCCAGCACGGATCCACTAGAGACCTCTCACGCCAGACTCGTCCGCTTTCTCCTCTTGATGAGGTCACTCACCTGATAGACCAGGAGACTGGCTGGAGATGGGATTTCAACAGGCTTTGAAAAACGTAGCTTTGTTTTCACTACACACACGATTAAAAATCATAAGGGGACTCATCAGGTTGTTTACGTTTTGCATGACTCTTTCCAGTCTTTGCCACACGCTTGGGTTTTATCTAGTGTGTTGCTGTACACGTACTGTTTATGTTCTGGAAGGCATATCAGCCTCCTATCTGCTGGTCACGCTGGAGGGCCAGCGGCTGGAGGAGAGTCTGGTCTGGAGGGGGGTGTCTGGCTGAGCAGCTGGGCCTACGAGGGTCCCCTCGTGCATCCAAGGCCTTTGGGGCGGTGGCCTTGGGGCTGCCCCTGATTCCCTCCATTGTCATTTCTTTTTTTATAAATTAATTAATTTTATTCATTTATTTTTGGCTGCGTTAGGTCTTCGTCGCTGTGCGGGGCTTTCTCTAGTTGCGGCGAGCGGGGGCTACTCTTCATTGTGGTGCGCGGGCTTCTCATTGCGGTGGCTTCTCTTGTTGCGGAGCACGGGCTCTAGGTATGTGGGCTTCAGTAGTTGTGGCACATAGGCTCAGTAGTTGTGGCTCACGGGCTCTAGAGCACAGGCTCAGCAGTTGTGGCGCATGGGCTTAGTTGCTCTGCGGCATGTGGGATTTTCCAGGACCAGGGCTCGAACCCATGTCCCCTGCATTGGCAGGCGGGTTCTTAACCACTGCGCCACCAGGGAAGCCCTGTGTCATTTCTTATCTAGTAACAACTCTGATGAAGTCTTGGAGGTTGCTCCTCAGCTCTGTCGATGATACCCTAGTGGGAGGGAAAGGCCGATACCTAGGATGATTTAATCATGAGTCAGAAGGACCTAGGCTGCCTGCAGGAGAGGCTGCTGAGAATAGTACTGTGTCCGGCTGCCTTACGGGTAAGAGCACCACCCCGACAGCAGACGCAAAACCTCCACCCTCCCACAGCTGAGACGTGAGGGGCCTGAGGAGTGAACAGCACCACAGCAGATCCAGAAGTTTGAGTTGACGAAGCCAGGCATGTAATGTGGCTCCCTAAAATGTAAAGTAAAAAATTTCCCCCCCCCCGATGTTTTTATTTGTTTATACAATTTATTTTGGCTGCACCCACGAGGCATGCAGGATCTTAGTTCCCGGACCAGGGATTGAACCCAGGCCCTCAGCAATGAAAACGTGGAGTCCTACGCACTGGACCGCCAGGGAATTCCCTAGAGAGGCATTTTAATAACTTGGTATTTCCTATGCATATTTTCTAAAAAAAGTTGCTTTCTTTTTTCTGATCATTAAAGTTAGGAAAGGACTTTTTAAAGTTGAGCAATACAGAAATACACACAGTGAAATTCCTCTGAAATTCTCTTCCCCAGGTTTTATAACCCCTATAAATAGTTTGGTTTCTGTTATCCCACAGTCTTCTATTTCCCCAAATGGAATCATGATGTCATTCCTATTCTGCAGCTAAAGACATGGTTGTAATGAATTAATTCATCACACGTTTATTACAAATCTTAACCCATGCTAAGATTGTGGAGCAAGACACAGCCCCCTCTCCGCTCCCCCGTCCTTAAGGAGCAGATGGTTGACTTTGAGAGACTGAGAGACTGGGATGCGGGTATGTTTGGGGTGATAGGGAAACTGGAGGCTGTCACCCCAGTAAAATGGTGGGGCAGGGGCTTTCCTTGGGAGCATCTCAGAGGAGACACCTAAGCTGAGTCTGGAAGGGTGGGAAGTGCCCAACAATTTGACTTTTTTTTTTTCATTTAACATTGTATTTTAGAGAGTTTTTCCATGTTACTTCCTACTCTTTGAAAAACTGCTCTTGCTGTGTAAACTCTCATCAGGTGGATCTGTCATTCTGTATTATTATTATTTTATTTGTATTATTTGTGTGTGCTAATTGACTGTGTTATTGGACAATTAATGGAAACAGCGCGATGAGGATAAGGGAAGAGATTGACGGGCAGCCCTCATGGGGCCCTTGCTGGTCAGGCCCCGTTTGGATTATGCTGTTGAATTCTGGGTTCCACATCTTAACGGGAATGTTGCTGCTGTGCAGATGGCCAGAGGTTCAGAAAACACTTTGAACTGTTGTTCAGCATTTTAGCCAGAGAAAGAGCAGACCCAGAAGAGTATTTCAGGAGCTTCCCTGAGCTGGAGGAATTAGGCTGGTTCTATTGCAGTGCTAATGTGCAGGGCTATTGTGATGCCGATCGCCCTCGGGGGAAGGGAGAACTTTGTAACGCCGGCCCTAACTGAAAATACTCTTTGCCCCAGAAAGGGTGGCCCTGGGAGGACGGGAGATGCAATGATGTCTAAACTGTTTCAGCTCTAAGAATCCGATTCCAAGGACACAGTTCTCTCCTCTCTCCCGTCGTTTGACTTCTGTGCACAGGTTGTAATTGTGGACTGGGGCCTCCAGGTGCCCTCCCCTGGCGACAAAGGGGCTTTCTTGTTTGCATATTCAGTGCTTTCTCCCAAACAGCTAGATTTGTAGCTGAGTGAACATTCCTGGGAGCTACTGAAAAGGTGGAAGAGGCGTTTCTGAATGTAGTCAATTCCTGGAGGCTGGTGTGCTTGGGGGTGTTTCCACTAACTTCTGCAGATCCCTGGGTCCAGCAAGGCAGCTGTTAAAAAAGGCTAAAAGGTACTGCGGAATACCACTCAGAAATAAAAAGGAGCAAAGCATTGATGCATGGTGCTCCAGGGAATCTTGCTGAGTGAAAAAAGCCAGCAGTCCCCAAAGATTCTATACTGGATGATCCATTTATATAACATTAAAAAAAATAAATTTATTTATTTATTTATTTTTGGCTGAATTGGGTCTTCGAGGCTGCACGCGGGCTTTCTCTGGTTGCAGCGAGCGGGGGCTACTCTTCATTGCTGTGCGTGGGCTTCTCATTGCGGTGGCTTCTCTCGTTGCGGAGCACGGGCTCTAGAGCGCAGGCTCAGTAGTTGTGGAGCGCGGGCTTAGTTGCTCCGCGGCATGTGGGATCTTCCCGGACGAGGGATTATCTAACATTTTTGAAAGGACGGTTTTAGGCTAGTGGCTGGGGGGCAGAAGGGAAGTGGGTATGGTTGCAGAAGGGCAGTGGGAGGGATCCTTGCGTTGGAACTGTTCAGAATCTTGACACTTGGTAGTTACAGGAACATACACCAGTGATTAAATCGTATGGAACTTAATAGTTACACACAAAAGAGTACAAGTAGAATGGGAACTCTGAACCAGATCTGTGGGTTATATCAACATTGTGGTGTTATAATGTCGTCTTACGAGATGTTACCACTGAGGGAAACTGGGCAAAGTGTACAAGGGATCTTGGTATTATTTCTTACAACTGCACTTGGATTTACAGTGATCTCAACAAAAATGTCAATAGCTAGAAAAAGCACTAGCCCATGAAATCGGAATGTGGGCTCGGTGAAAAGTCAAGAAGAAGGATGGAAAGGAGTTACACGGCGGCGCTGCCTTTATCTCTGTCTTGTTTAGTTTCTTTCTTGTTTAGTTTCTTGTTTCTTAGTTTCTTAGTCTTGTTTCTTGGTTCTTTGTTTAGTTTCTTTCTGGTTTAGCTTCTGGGGGAAGCTGCCTGGTTGTGCCCCTGCGGGCAGATACTTCTGCTCCCGGTCAGGTGACTGGAGCGGGAGAAAGGTGGGCGTGGCTGCCCCAGGAAGATGGTCTCTGGCCAGAAAGGACAGGGCAGGTGCAAAGTTTGTGGGATCAAAGAGACTGGCTGGGTTTGGGGGTGCTGCTCTGTTACACAATCTTGGAGCCCATCTGAGATGGAATTCTCTGGTTGGAATTACAAAAGAGGTTGTGCCCTGGGGGAGCATTGAACTGAGGGCTGGGAGAGGGTGAGACCGGGAGGGCCTAAACTTGGATCTGCCTTGGTATCGGTATCAGGTATAGCAGGTGGCCGGGCTGGCTGACACCAGAGAGCTTGGGGGGCTATCAGCAGATCGCTGGGGTGTGGACTGAGCATTCTCTCCCCTTCTAGGGGTGGACACCGGTCTGGAAAGTTGCCTGGGTCCTGGCACCTGCCTTGGGTAGGCTACGTAATTCTGGCTAGGAAGAGAGAAGTCCTTCCTCCCATCAATCAGTCAGGTTCTAACCCTGCGCAAGGTCAAGGGAAGGGGGTATGGGGTAGAGAAGCAGTACAAAGAGGAAAGTGGGGCAGCCTGACTTCCTAGGACTGCCTGTCTGCCCTCTGTGGCTGGGGGCTATCATTGATGCCAAGGGTCTGAGGGAGGTGAGGTCCCAGCGAGAAAGACTGTGGACCAGGGTGGTCCTTGGGCACTTCCTAGAGGGGCTCGGCCCTGGGCTGTGTCCTCAGGGACAGGCTGGGCTTGGGAGGTGGTGACAGGAGCAGAGCCTTTCAGAGTGGCAGGATGGTGCCTGCTTCCTTACAGCCTTGGGGGCCTCCTGGCTGGGGTCAAGGTTAGCACCCCCAGACCAGTGTTGAAGGGGTGGAAATCCACCAACTCCAACCCCTCATAAAAGAAAGAAGAGGCTTGTATCCACGGAGTCCAGTTGCAGGTGGTGTGGTACCAGTGCCACAGTGGTATGGGCGGGGGCGGGGGGTGGCCCTGGGCAGTGCCAGGTATCGGGAGGGGACACGGACATGAAACCTGCAGGAGCTTGACGCTGGCTGGCAGAGAACCACCCGGTCCCGGGCCAAGAGTGCCCGCGTTGGCTGAGTCAGCCCCCTGGGACTCTCCGTCCTGCTCTGACCAGGTGTGCAGTTTTGGGTTATTTAGTTTCATTCAGTGGGAGCTGTTGGCTCTCGGTCAGCTTTCTGTTCTCCTTAGACTCACAGATCTGCAGGTAATTCTGGATCCTCCTTAAGGCCCCACAGCCTCACCCATTTTCCGGCAGGTCCTTCTTCAGGTGGGGCAGCTGAGGACAGTGACGAGGTTGAAGGGGAAGGGTGAGAGGGTCAAGCAACGAGAAGGCAGAGGGTTTGGGGAGTCCATCACCAGCTGACCGGCCTTGGCTGGCAGTGTGCGTCTGCAGAAATCCACTGGCAGCCTCCGGGGCTTCTAGATGGTGCTAATAACCTATCGTGGGGAGATCCTGGGCGCAGAAGCCAAGTCCAGCCCCTTGCGCAGGTACCTCGCATCCCAGGCGGTTGCTTAAAATAGGCTGACTGAAACTGACACGACCCAGCTGGCTCCTCTCGCTGTGGTGGGCGGTGGGTGAGCCGGGCCAGCAGCCTCCTGGGAATGGTAGGCGGCAGTGTATTCTCACAGGCTGGTTCCCAAGAATGACCTGGGACGCAGGTTAGACGTGCGGACCCCAGGGCCCTGCTCCTGCCCTGCTGCATTAGGATCTCCCGGGAGAGGGGCCGGGGAATGTGGATGCGGAGCAAGCGCTGTGCTTCTTTTATTGATTTTTTATCGTTATTTTTCATGGCTAGGCAAGTGTGGAGTATGCTGGGCTGGTGCCGTCAACGGGAGCTTCCTGTTTCTTGAGAATCTGGCTTCTTGTGGGATCAGATGCCCCGGGCTGGTGAGCGGGTGGATTCCGACATGGGTTTCTTTTCCCTTCTCCTTTGTTGCTTCGATCGTCCTGTGATGAGCATATCAAGTGTCCCTTCTGTGCCCATCATTTTGCTGGGCCAGGACTGCAGTGGCCACAGGCTAGGTGAAGTCCCCACCCTTGGGAACCTGCATATTGGCCGCACGCTGCCCACAGCCTCTTGGATTTTTTGTGGGTGCTGACTTAACTGGAGAGAGTCCATCAAAGTACAGGGTCCCTTCATAGCCAGCAGCTTGAAGAAGGGGCCTTTCTCCAGTTTCACCCCTGGTATCTCAGTGCTACGTGTTGTACTGTTCTCAGCATCTCCCAGGATGACAAATGCAGTGTTAAGTTTTGGAATACACTCCTTGCTCTGTCGTCTCCGGTGGCCTTGAGCCCATGCTGAGTTTCTGGGGACCCTGGCCAGGATCTGATTGGAACTGGCATTGGGGAGCGGCCACGAGAGTCACGCCGGCTTTGTCTTTCCTCTTGGAAAGAAAAGCATCTTCGCAGTGCCATGGAATTGGCCCTCACCTTGGAAACCCGCTGCAGGTGCTGAGACTGTGCTTTCTTGCTGGAACCATCTCAGGGGTATTTTATGGTCCTCACGACCACGGTGGCGGGATGACATCATCATGGAATTGAAATCCATCCCAGCTGGTGGTGGGTACACCGAGTCACGGAACTGGTGAGCGAAGAGCGCCTGCCACCAGTCCACGGCAGAGTTGGGAGTGGCACATGAAGCCAGCCACCCTCGTCTTCGTCTCAGGTCGGTGTCTCCAGCCAGTGACATCACCTCTGCCCCTTGACCTTGATCCTCAGCTGCAGAAGCACATCACCAGACGTCACGTGAGGGCCTTTCGGGGCCCCTCCCAGGACTCTCGGCCACCTCTTCAGTCTTCAGCTTCATCCCCTGCCTTCCCGGCAAATCACACCCAACCTTGGCCAAATGAGGAACAGTCTTTAAAAGGAGAGCCTGGCATGAAGATTTATTTCTTCTCCCTCTGCTTCGACTGAAATCTCGTGCAGATTTTTATATCGTTAGTATTGTTTTTGCTATTTATAAACGTGAACCCTTACCAGTAGCTTTTCTCCCATGAGGACCGCACTGAGCTGCCAATGCCACCTTCCGGCTTTGGATCTGCGGGTCCCCGGAGCCGGTGGGAGAGCGGGCCCTGGTGAGCGAGTGGCCGGCCGTCAGTGTGCGCTTGGGGAGCCAGGTAAAGGGTCCTCGCCAGCATGAGGGTTCTGTGGTTGACTTGGACACAGTTTTGCTTGCTAAGCATTTAGCTTTCAGCCCTGGTGAGTTTCGTACCTAACAGGAGTAGGGTGACCACAAAGGTCTTTCCTATAGCATCAGATAAAATATGCCTTTTCCTTTTTACCTTCTATAAATTAGTGTTTTGGACAACCACTGACCTTGGGGAGGATATGCATCATTTGCACTAGTGTGCTTAAACCAGCAGAAAGTATGATATTTTCCGGGGCTTCTCTGTCTCCCCTCCTGGATTTTTGGGTGGTGCTCCCTCTATCCCTCCAGGAAGTTGGGTGGGGATGGTGGTGATCTGATTTGCCCCTGCACCCCACCCCTTGGGTTCTCCCCCTTTGTCCCTTTGGGGCTTCACTCTGTGTGCACCCCTGATGTCTGTCTGTCCTCCAGGAAGTCATCCCTTGCTCTCTTGTCTGAGCTGGCCTTGAGCCAAGATCTAACTCGAGCTGGCCGGGGAGAAGAGGCCATGAGAGTTGCATGGCCTCTGTTTGTGGTAGGCCAGCACCTGCTTTACAACACTGTGTTTTGTATGTGCACCTGTAAATGTGTTTACTTTTACGAAAGACAGGACAGGCAGAGGCAGGCACCGGCATCCTCCCTCTTCTGTTGGCTCTGCAGTCTGTAGAGAGATGGTTATGTATAGGGAGAAGGTTATGTTTTCAGTTAAGCCCGAACGGATGGGAGCTCCCTGCCACTTGCTCCCGGGGGCCACCCAATCCCGGGCATCCGTGAAACCCCGGCGAGGGTTGGTGTGGCTTGTCCCGCTTTGCTGCTTTACTGGCTTCACTCCCTTTGTGACTTTGGACAGGTCACTCCCTGTCTCTCAGCCTCAGTTTCCTTATCAGTGAAAGGACTGGGTTAGGCAAGATGATCTCTAATATGTCTGAAAGTGGGGCCAAGAGTAGGGTAATAAAAGGAAGTCGTCTAGTTACTGATTAAACAGCATTTCTGGGCTGAGTGGAGCCTGGTATTCACAGTGCAGGGACGACCAGGGCCCTGCCTATGAGGCAGCGCCATGGCTGACAACTTGCTCCACGGCCAGGCTGGGGTGGCCCTTGGGCTCCGCTGTCCATGCTGTTGGCCACCTTCCCCTTCCCAGGGAGTTTGCTTTCCCATATCCCAGAATACTTGCTCCCTGAGTTCTGGAAACTGACCACAGGGAGGTAGAAAATCAGGATCAAATCTGCAGCTGCCACCCAGTGACTGTGTGGTCTTGCAAGGTCACCATTTCTCCCTGCCTTTCTGTAGAACGGCAGTGAGGGCACCAGTCACGCATGATTCCAGGATTGTTGTGAGGCTTGGGTAGGAAAACAGTTGTGAAATTACCCTGTACATTGAAAATAAACATATGAAACTATTATGTTACATTTCTTCCAACACATATAAACATAGACAAACAGGGACTTGAGAGTCTGCCTGCCAATGCAGGGGACACGGGTTCGAGCCCTGGTCCGGGAAGATCCCACATGCCACGGAGCAGCTAAGCCCGTGCGCCACAACTACTGAGCCTGCGCTCTAGAGCTGCGAGCTACAACTACTGAAGCCCGTGTGCCTAGAGCCCGTGCTCCGCAACAAGAGAAGCCACCACAGTGAGAAGCCCGTGCACCGCAACGAAGAGTAGCCCCCTCTCACCGCAACTAAAGAAAGCCCGCGCGCAGCAATGAAGACCCAATGCAGACAAAAATTAATAAGTAAATAAAT
Organism: Aethalodelphis obliquidens; assembly: GCF_003676395.1. Lineage (NCBI taxonomy): Eukaryota > Metazoa > Chordata > Mammalia > Artiodactyla > Delphinidae > Aethalodelphis > Aethalodelphis obliquidens. The sequence continues at coordinate 4,074,202 of NW_020838026.1, read as the reverse complement.
AAATAAAACATTTGTTGCCTTTTCAGTAAATCTCGAGATCCGGTGATGTAAGTCCTCCAGTTTTGTTCTTTTTCAGGGCTTGTTGCATTTCTATGTGAATTTCAGAAGCAGCTCATCAGTTTCTAGGAAGAGCCTGCTGAGGTTTTGATCAAGATTGTATTGACTCTGTAGGCAAATCTGAGGAGAACAGACATCTGAACTCTCTTGAGTCTTCCAGTCCATGAACACAGGCTATTGCTTGATTCATTTCTGTCTTTTAAATTTCCTCTTACCAACGTTTTGTAGTTTTCAGCATACAGGTGTTTTGCATCTTTTGTCAGATTTTCCCAAAAGTATTTCATATTGTTGATGTTATTGTAAGGGGTGCATGTATCTTTTCAAATGATGGTTTTCTCCAGATATATGCCTAGGAGTGGGATTGCTGGGTCATATGGCAGCTCTATTTTTAGTTTTTTAAGGAACCTCCATACTGTTCTCCATAGTGGTTGCACCAATTTACATTCCCACCAACAGTGTAGGAGGGTTCCCTTTTCTCCACATCCTCTCCAGGATTTATTATTTGTAGACATTTTGATGATGGCCATTCTGCCTGGTGTGAGGTGATACCTCGTTGTAGTTTTTTTTTTTTTTTTTTTTGCGGTACGCGGGCCACTCACTGTTGTGGCCTCTCCCGTTGCGGAGCACAGGCTCTGGACGCGCAGGCTCAGCGGCCATGGCTCACGGGCCCAGCCGCTCCGCGGCATGTGGGATCTTCCCGGACCGGGGCACGAACCCGTGTCCCCTGCATCGGCAGGCGGACTCCCAACCACTGCGCCACCAGGGAAGCCCTATTTGTAGACATTTTGATGATGGCTATTCTGACTGAGGTGATACCTCATTGTAGTTTTGATTTGAATTTCTCTAATAATTATTGATGTTGAGCATCTTTTTGTGTGCCTGTTGTCCATCTGTGTGTCTTCTTTGTATATTTTGGAAATTAAGCCCTTGTCAGTCACGTTATTTGCAATAGATGATGTACTTTTAAGCTTTGGGGTTCTGAAATTTCAACATGATGTCTTTTGTTACGTGTGCTTTTTCATTCATCTTTCTCACCATTCAGCGAACCCTTTCAATCTGAAGAGACGTACCTCTCTTTGGTGCTTGGAAGTATTCTTCTAGCATTTCTCTGAGTACATCCTCTGCCAGACTCAGGAACTGGGCTCAGGTATTTATGGAAGATAGAGATGAGACAGGGAAGGGCATTGTTAGAAACCCCCAGAGCCCCACCTCCATCCCAAACAAAACTACTCCTACCCATGAGTCCCCCATAAGGGATGGGAAATCAGTTTCTCCAGACTTGAGGACAGCAGGTGCCAGAGGCTGGAGTGAAGGGGAAAACAGTCTCTTCTCTCCCATGTTCTGAATGGTAGTGGCTGGGGTTAAATCACCCCACCCAGAAGATTAGAAAACTATTCTCTGCAGTAACTAAGCTATCCCGTAGAAAAGGTCTACACAGCCTAGCAGTTGGGAGTGCCCAGAAAAATATCTGGCTAGCCGCTGAATTGTGGCCCAAAGTGAAGCCACCTGTGGACAAGCCATGCCCACAGAGCTTCTGAACAACCTTTAGGACTTCATTCCTAAATATGGGTAAACAGCCACACATCCTCAAGCATTTGAGGAAAGCCTTCAACATGGAAGAGAAAGTCAACAACAGAGAAAAGTTACTCAATAGAAACATCAGGATGAGAAGACTTTGCCTCCAAAATTCATAAAATAAGAGAGAACTCTTGGAAATGAAAGTTTTGATAGCAGAAATGAAAAACTCAATAGAAAGATTACAAAACAAGATGGATAAGTAAAGCAGAGGATCAGTATAATAGAACTTACAGAAAGAGAAAGAGAAAATGCAGGGGAGGACATAATCTACAAAATAATACAAGAAAGTTCCCCAGACTGAAAGATACGAGTTTCCAAATTCAAAGGGCAGGTGGAGAGCTCAGTGTAGTGAAATTTAAAGACCGAATTCAAAGCATTTACTCAAGACTTTCAGAGGAAGATAACAAATCATGAATAGAAAATAATGGATTTGTACTATTATCATATTTCTCCAAAGCACAACTAGAAGCTGGAAAACATTGAAGCCTTCAAAATTCTAAGTGCAAATTATTTGAAACTTATAGTCCTATACCCAGCCAAACCCAGAATTAAGGTCCTTCTAAACATGTGAAGTCACAAGAAACGTGCCTCTCTGGAAACTACTGAAGTATGTGTTCCACCCAAATGAAGTAAACCAAGAGAGATGAGACATGGAATCCAGGAAATAGGGGTTTTAACACAAGAGGGAGTTGGGAGTTCCCCACAGGTCCAGTGGTTAGGACTCGGTGCTTCCACTGCCATGGCCCCGAGTTCAATCCCTGGTCAGGGAACTAAGATCCTGCAAGCTGTGCAGTGCAGCCAAAAAGACAAAAACAAAACAAAACAACGACAAACCATACACACAAGAGGGAGTTGAAGGAACTTCCCAGGATGATGGTGGAGGAAGTTCCAGACAGCACTGACGGGAAAGGACAGAGTGCCCCCAGGAGGAAAATGAAACGAGAAGTTCTTCGACAGGCTTTATATGTGGAAGATTAGAAGAACATTACAGTGCTCTTAGATTGTGTGGAATGACTTGGGTGTATGTTAAAAAGAAATCCAAGTAAATGAAGGTTCACAGCAGGAAAAACAACTCAGTTGTAGTGAGAAGCAAACAATAGTGAACAGTGTTTTCAAAGGCTAATAATGAAAACATACAATATGGATATAATTTGTTTTAAACTTTAGCCCCATAACTATTGGGAGGATGGGTGAGAGACAGAGAAGGAAGGACATTGAAATCCACCCTATCATAATAGGAAATCAGCTGATTATATTTTATATAGATGAATCAAGTTACTGGTATTGGCATATTATTTAGAAATATGGAGACAAATTCCAGAACAAGCAGCTTGGAAACATTTTAAGTGCCTCTGGGCTGTGTTTTTTATTTTCTTTTAAAAAATTTATTTCTTTTTGAGATGTAATTGACATAATAAGATGTACACCGTGTTGATTTGATACATTTATATATTGTAATATGATTACCATGGTAGGGTTAGCTATGGGATGTATTTCTGTGTTTGATATTAGATAAAGTCACAAATATAACCAATTAGGAAACTAAAGTTAGAGAAGCGAATATCCAGATGGGGCAGGAGTGGGGAGAATCTTCCACAACAGTGAGTAAATAGGTAATGTTTGAATGTGACAAATCATGAAATGGCAGTTCAAGGCCATCATTTACAGTTATGAGCTTAATACCAAAACAGCCACATCTGTAAACTTAAAAATGGCCACATCTGTGGAATTTGGGGTGGGGCTACTGCTTTTATTACACACCCTGTTGGAGTAGGTATGAGGCAGTTAACTCTAAAAGGGCCCAGCCCGGGACTTCCCTGGTGGCGCAGTGGTTAAGAATCCGCCTGCCAATGCAGGGGACACGGGTTCGAGCCTTGGTCCGAGAAGATCCCACATGCTGTGGAGCAGCTAAGCCCGTGCGCCACAACTACTGAGCCTGCGCTCTAGAGCCCACGAGCCACGACTACTGAGCCCGTGTGACACAACTACTGAAGCCCGTGCGCCTAGAGCCTGTGCTCCGCAACAAGGGAAGCCACTGCAGTGAGAAGCCCGTGCACCTCAACGAAGAGTGGCCCCAAGCTCGCGCGCAGCAACAAAGACCCAACACAGCAAAAAAATAAAATCAATAAAATTAAAAAAAAAATAATCATAAATGAATAAAAGGGCACAGCCCCTCCCCGGGTTTAGGGCAGCAGATAGAGTGGGTGCGGGAGGGTGGAAAAGTTGCCTACCTGTCACCGCGTGCCGCAGACACCTCACCTGCCCGCCCGTACTCATGCCCCCCTCTTCCTGGAGACCCCCCCGCCATCCTGTTTGTTGAAAGTTTTGTTTGTTTTTCACGCTCTCGGGTCTGAGCCTGGGTGTGGATTCCAGTAGAGCCCTGGCCTTCTCAGCCCACCTTGGGGTCCTGGACTGGGAGCCTTCAGGCTCAGGGCAGAGTGGCTTGTCCTGCAGTGGCACGGCAGAGCTGCCCAGTTTACTGACGTCTTTCTTTTGGCCGGTTAAACATTGGTGGAGCAAGGGTTAGGGTCAGGGCATACAGCGCAGCTTGCCCGAGGCAATCCTGGCCCTGCGCTGGGCCCTCTGTCCCCACATCTGTGCATCCTCCTGTGTCAAAGATGATTCATGTAGCTGACAGCCTCAACGACTGGGGTCAGGTGGGCTGTTTGTTTCCCTTTTATTTAAACTCACAGTTCTTAAGCAGCACGTGCCTGGGGATGCGTGGAGGGGAGGCCACTGCTCCTTCCTCCTGGCTTTTCCTTCCTGGGTGGACCTGACAGCTTGGAGAGGTTCTGCCTGAGGCCGGGGGTTCTGACCGGCAGTGCACTGATTTCTCTGTTCAGAACATGAATGGCTTTGAGGAAGGCGTGGAGTTCCTGCCGGCCAACAACGCCAGGAAGGTGGAGAAGGGCGGCCCGCGGCGGTGGGTGGTGCCCGTAGCCGTGCTGGCTGGCCTCCTGGTGCTGTCCCTCATGGCGGGGCTCCTGGCGTGGCACTTCCAGTGTGAGTGGACCCTCCTCCAGGGGCCCACCCGGGGCCGCCTGCTGTGAGCGGGAGGGAGGGAGGGTGCGGTTTGGGGGGAGGGAAAGGAGGGCTCCTCCCACGGGGAGGTGGTGGGGCTCAGGGTCTGCTCCCCCGGGGTGGCTGAGGGCAGCTGTGACAGTGGGGGGACAGGAGGGCGTGTGTCCCTTCCTCTGACCGCCGTCTTTCACTGTTCTCTCACAGACCGGAACGTGCGGGTTCAGAAGGTCTTCAATGGCTACCTGAGGATCACGAACGAGAACTTCCTGGATGCCTATGAGAACTCCAGCTCCACTGAGTTTGCAAACCTGGCCAAGAAGGTGAAGGAAGCGGTGAGTCCCGTCCCTGGGCAGAGCCCAGGCCCTGCTGTCGTCTCTGGCACGCGCACCCTCGCCCAGCAGAAAGGAGGCTCCCCTCTGCTCCCAGATGCCTGGGCTGGAGTGCGATGTGGGCTCCCGGGCACCTGGGAAGGGGCCCCGGGCCCCAGGAGGGAGGGAGCGGCCTGGGTGGGGGCCCGGGGTCATGGGCGCTCTCTGGACCCCCATCAGCCTCCTCTCCTTCCCTCAGCTGAAGCTCTTATACAGCGGGATCCCTGTCCTGGGCCCCTACTACAGGAAGTCAGCTGTGACCGCCTTCAGGTGGGTGCTGGAAGGCCGGCGGAAAGGCGCTGCTGTGGTGCAACGTCTGGGCCCTGCGGAGTGATGCGGCCGCGAGGTCCTGCCTAGAGAGCCAAGGCCCCAGTCCTTGTCCTGACTTTATCTCTAAAGTACTTTTGCTTTTGCTAGTCTGACTGAATCCCTAGGGGTGCTGTGTGGCAGGTGGCATTGTCAGCCCCTTTCAAGCTCAGGAAGCAGGCTCCAGAAGCTGCGGCTCAGTGCGCCCAAGCTAGAGGCAGAACCCAGACTCCATTCCAGGATTTTTCCCGCTCGTGAGCCTGAGCTGCACTGCCCCCCGCAACACAGCACGTCTGCTTGGGCGTGAGGCTGTGAGAGGAAGAGGCCCAGGCCTCGGGCTCAAGGGATCAGCAGGTGGGTGGGCGTACAGGAGCCTGGGGGCCGGCCTGGCCTGGAGAAGGTCTCTTGGTGAGGCCCCTCGGGAGGCTCTTAATCCTGCCCCGTCTCCAGCGGGCACCTGGGAGGGCGTGGGCCCCGGCACCTCAGGCTCGCCCCTCTCTCCCCAGCGAGGGCAGCATCATCGCCTACTACTGGTCGGAGTTCAGCATCCCCCAGTACCTGGTGCAGGAGGCCGAGCAGGCCATGGCGCAGGAACACGTGGTCACGCTGCCGCCCCGAGCCCGCGCCGTGAGCTCCTTCGTGCTGACCTCAGTGGTGGCCTTCCGTGAGTGCAGGGGCGCCGGGGCGGGCATCCCAGGGCCAGTGCCCAGGAGAGGAGACTGCCTGCTGGCCGGCCCCTCCCTTTAGGGCAGTAAGGAAGCAGGAATACGAAAATAGACACATCAGTAAATGCTTTACTCTCCCTCTTGCTCTTCAGCCACTGACCCCAGAACAGTACAGAGCACCCAGGACAGTAAGTATCCGTCCTCCTCCCAAAGGAGAGGCGGGGGGTATGTGGCCAGATGCCCCTTCAGTCAGGGGGGTCCCCCAGAGTCACATGGTGGTGATGGCCAGCACATCCCTCTGCCTCTCCCGGGCCATGAGAAGCCCCCTTCCCAGTCTCTCCCGGGTCCAGAGCAGCCTGGGACGCCTCAGAGGGGCCAGGTCTGGCTGCCTCTCCACCTCAGGCGGGGGTCCTGGTTGCTCCCCTCGTGGCCCTGCCCAGCTCTGCCCCATATCCTCTTGCCCCACACAGACAGCTGCAGCTTTGCCCTGCATGCCCGTGGCAGCGAGCCGACCCGCTTCACCACGCCCGGCTTCCCCGACAGCCCCTACCCGTCTCATGCCCGCTGCCAGTGGACCCTGCGGGGGGACGCTGACTCCACACTGAGCCTCACCTTCCGCAGCTTCGATGTCGCGACCTGTGATGAAAGTGGCAGTGACCTGGTCACTGTGTATGACACCCTGAGCCCCGTGGAACCCCGGGCTGTGGTGCAGTGAGTGTCCCGGGCAAGTGGAGGTGGGCAGCGGGAGCCTGGCGGCTGCCCGTGTTAGGCTGGGCTTCCGGAATGACTGCAGTGGAGGCTGGAGGTTCAGGCCGCTGCCAGCTTGCAGGCAGCAGAGAGCAGGCGTGGCGTGGTCCTCGGCCCGAGCTGCAGGGGAGCATCTCAGAGGTGACTGTCAGCCTTGGCAAGGATGCTGGAGGCCCACAGGTCCCTAGATGCTGGGCACTCCTTCACCTGTCTTTTACCTGCCGGAGTGGAGGTGCCACCTGCTGTTGTATCCCTCTCCCTCTCCCTCCTCCCTCTCCCTCCTCCCTCTCCCTCTCCCTCCTCCCTCGTCCCTCCTCCCCCCTCCCCCCCCCCTCCCTCCCCCCCCCCCTCCCTCCTTCCTTCCTTCCTTCCTTCCTTCCTTCCTTCCTTCCTTCCTTCCTTCCTTTTTTTCTCTCTTTCTGTCTTTCTCTCTTTCCTCGAGACTTGTGGGATCTTAGTTCCCCAACCAGGGATTGAACCCAGGCCCTGGCAGTGGATGTGCCGAGTCCTAACCCCTGGACCGCCAGGGAATTCCTCCACCTGCTGTTGTAAATGAAGGTCTCGTTGTTACTCAGCGATAGTGAGGTCAACAGTTGAAAAGATGGGGCCACACAGGGCCATATGGGGAAGCACCAGGGTCATCAGGAGGCAGAGAGGGCTGGAGGAAAATGTGGGCAAGAGCCCTTGCTGTAGATTCTCCAGGAAAGGCAAGGCAGGGCAGGGCAGCACCTTCGGACCGGCTGGTTTGAATAACTCCAGCGGGCTCTGGGCCCTAGGGCTGTCTCCAGTCGTCTGGTACCTGGGTGATCAGGGTAGGTGGAGAGTGGCCTGGAGCAGGGGACCTCCACAGAGAAGGTGTCGGGGTGTGGGCTCTGGATTAGTTAGTCTGCATGTGAAAGTCTCGCCCCAGTCTTTACTGTCTCCGGGGATTGGCTAGCCTTGGGGCGTGGGGCTGCCTTTCCAGGTCAGCAAGCCCCAGGTATCAAAGCATTGAGGTTATAGTAAATAAAAAGGCATAGATAGCAGGTACACACTACTATATATAAAATAGATAAACAAGGACCTCCTGTAGAGCACAGAGAACTATTTTCAATATCGTGTAATAATCTACAATGGAAAAATCTGAAAGAGACTATATCTACGTATAACTGAATCACTTTGCCGTACACCTGAAACATTGTAAATCAGCTGTACTTCAATTAAGAAAAGGCATACTGCACCTGCTGAGGGTGCCGAGGTGAATCGGAGGCTGCCGGTGGGGGTGACCTGCCTTCACTCGGCTCCCCCTGCCGCTCCCGACTCAGTGGACCAGAGCCTCCCACTGCTGCCTGTGGAAATGAGCCGGGCACATGTTTCACAGCTAATAAGGTCTAAACTTCAGGCCCAAACCAGGAGGGAGCCATCTGCCGCCACAGCTTCACAGCCAGGACTTCGGTCTAAACACCCTTTTCATGCAGGGTTTCTTTCTGTTTCTCTAACTGATTGACTGTACAACAAATGAACACCTGGTCCTGGGCGGCAGGGTGGAGAACAGACAGGCACGAAGAGGACAGACGCCACTCATAGTCTTCCTATCTGGAAATAATCACTGTTAAATGTGTGTTGCACATTCTTATAGAATTTTTTGCTATGTGTATGTTTGTGTATTTATTTTTAAAAAAGGGTTGTGTGGCACACGTGGTCTTGTTATGTGCTTTGTAAAGATGGCGTATGTTAGGGTCATCTTCCCAGGTGAGTAGCGTGTCTCTGACTGTCACTGGTAATGGCTGCAGGCTGTGGCATTGCTTAGTGCACATGACACGCTCTTTGGCCCTGAGGTCTCTGGAGCCTGAGTGCTGAGTCTGAATTTCAGGCCTGCCACATTTTTTTCTTTTTTCTTTTTCTTTTTTTTTTTTTTTGGCTGCACCGCACAGCATGTGGGATCTTAGTTCCCCAACCAGGGATTGAACCCATGCCCCCTGCACTGGAAGCACGGAGTCTTAACCACTGGACCACCAGGGAAGTCCCCTGAAACTCCCCTGGTGGTCCAGTGAAGTGGACCACCATTTTTTTTTTGAGGGGAGGAGATTTCTTTTCTCTATTTCTTTATTTATTGACTCTTAAATTAAAAAAAATTTTTAACTTTATTTTAATTTTATTTTTAAATTTTATATTGGAGTATAGTTGATTTACAATGTTGTGTTAGTTTCAGGTGTACAGCAAAGTGATTCAGTTATACATATACTTATGTCTATTCTTTTTCAGATTCTTTTCCCATATAGGTTATTTCAGAGTATTGAGTAGAGTTCCCTGTGCTATACAGTAGGTCCTTGTTGATCATCTACTTCATATAGAGTAGTGTGTATATGTCAATCCCAACCTCTTAATATATCCTTCCTCCCCTTCCCCCTTTGGCAGCCATAGGTTTGTTTTCTATGTATGTGAGTCTGTTTCTGTTTTGTAAATAAGTTCGTTTGTATCATTTTTTTTAGATTCCACATATAGGTGATATCGTATGATATTTGTCTTTCTCTTTCTTCACTTAGTATGGTAATCTCTAGGTCGATCCATGTTGCTGCAAATGGCATTATTTCATTCCTTTTTATGGCTGAGTAATATCCCATTGTTTATATGTACCACATCTTCTTTATCCATTTATCTGTCAATGGACATTTAGGTTGCTTCCATGTCCTGGCTATTGTAATAGTGCTACTATGAACATTGGGGTGCATATATCTTTTTGAATTATGGTGTTCTCTGGATATATGCCCAGGAGTGGAATTGCTGGGTCATATGGTAGTTCTATTTTTAGTTTCTTGAGGAACCTCCATACTGTTCTCCATAGTGGCTGCACCAGTTTACATTCCCACCAACAGTGCAGGACGATTCCCTTTTCTCCACACCCTCTCCAGCATTTCTTGTTTGTAGACTTTTTGATGATGGCCATTCTGACTGGTGTGAGGTGATAGCTCGTTGTGGTTTTGATTTGCGTTTCTCTAATAATTATCGATGTTGAGCATCCTTTCATATGCTTTTTGGCCATCTGTATATCTTCTTTGGAGAAATGTCTATTTAGATCTTCTGCCCATTTTTGGATGGGGTTGTTTGGTTTTTTTGATATTGAGCTGCATGAGCTGTTTGTATTTGTATATTTTGGAGATTAATCCCTTGTTGGTCGCATCGTTTGCAAATATTTTCTCCCATTCTATGCGTTGTCTTTTCGTTTAGTCCTGCCACTTATTAACTGTGCAGTCTTGGGTAAGTTACTTCACCTGTTTTGCCTCTGTTTCCTTATCTGTAAAATGGGGATAATAGTATTTAATGGTTGTTGTGACGAATACCTGAGTTAATGGATACAGAAGCACTAAGGACAGTGCCTGGTGTGTTCCTAGTAAGTGTTGGTAGTTGATGCCGTTACTACTGCTGTTGTTGCTATTATTTGGTCCATAGTGTGTTTAATGAGTCCTCTACTGTTAGGCATTCAGTGTTTCTGAGTTCTTGCTGTTATAAACAGAGACAGTCTTTTGAGGAGATCCTTACTCAGGTAGCTGGTTGCCTGTGTGGGGAGGGCTTTGGGACCCCACTCTCGGCCCCTCTGCTGGGTTCTGTGCTCTCATAACGCCCGCCCTTCTGCCCCGCAGGCTGTGTGGCTCATACCCTCCCTCCTACAACCTGACCTTCCTCTCCTCCCAGAACGTCCTGCTCGTCACGCTGGTGACCAACACCGAGCGCCGACACCCCGGCTTCGAGGCCACGGTCTTCCAGTTGCCTCGGATGAGCAGTAAGGGGCAGCCCAGGAGGGGACAAGCCTCAGGACCACATTGACGCTCAGGCTCTCCTGGTCATGGAGTGTCTGGGGCCCAGGCAGGAGCTTGAGGGAGGCTGGCCAGCTCCTCAGGGCTCTCGGCCTGCCTGGGCCCTTGGTCCTCACGCCCTCCCCCCTCCCCTTCCTTTCAGGCTGTGGAGGCGACTTGCATGCAGCCCAGGGCACATTTAGCAGCCCCTACCATCCAGCCCACTACCCGCCCAACATCAACTGCACCTGGAACATCGAGGTAGGAGCTGTGATGGGGGGGCGGAGGCGGCTAGAGAAGGTGGGGGGGACAAGGGACAGGGAGGGGGAGGGAGGGGGAGGGATGCTCCAGGAGCAGGAGAAAGCACGATGAGTGCCTCCGGCCTCCCCTAAGGTGCAAGTATGGAGGCCGCAGGCGGGGCAGGTCCGGGCAGCATCCAGCAGACCCGGGCTCACACCCGCCTCCTGGCCGGCGCCTGACGTGACGGAGGGAGCTGAGCCCGGGACTTTCCTCTCTGGCCGTGGCTCGCTCTGGGCAACGTGAGAGCAGGGGCGCCGGCCTCTTAGAGGAGCCGTTGCGACGAGGCCAAAGGCTGAGTGACACTCAGAGGACGCGCTTGCTGGACGGCAGGAGACAGGCGTCTTGCCGACGGGGCACCTCACGCCGTCCAGTCGATGATGGGGGAGGAATTTCCAGCCTTCTTTAGTAACGTAATAGTGTGTCTCGCTGTTTGCAAGTCTGGAAGGTCTTCCAAGCATGGAGCCCGGATCCCTCCTGCCACGTCCTTACTGCCCCCGTGGGCCGGAGGGAAGAACCCGGCAGCCGTGCTCCCGCCATGGTCCTGGCCCCGTGGCTGCCACGGGCCACCCCGGACTTAGGAAGGAGCGAAGCCGCACAGGGGGTCAGCAGCATCTCTCTCCCCAGGTGCCCGACAACCAAAATGTGAAGGTGCACTTCAAAGCCTTCTTCTTGCTGGAGCCCAACGTCCCTCTGGGCTCCTGCTCCAAGGACTACGTGGAGATCAACGGGGAGAGGTGGGTGTCGGGGGAGGGGGAGGGGGGCTGCCCCAGCCCCGGGGCGGGTCCTCTTCCTCCCGCTGAGGCCCCTGCCGCCCCCAGGTACTGTGGCGAGAGGCCCCAGTTTGTCGTGAGCAGCGGCAGCAGCAAGATCACCGTCCACTTCCACTCGGACCAGTCCTACACGGACACCGGGTTCCTGGCCGAGTACCTGTCCTACGACGCCAGTGACCGTGAGTGACACGCTCGGGAGGCGGGGCCTGGCTGGAGGGCGGGCCCGCGATGAGCTCTCTGTTCTGCATTTTATTAGCGCTGTGCTCTCCTGACTCTAGGCCACCGGAGCCGGTAGGATGCATTATCAGTTGCTGTAGTAGCTTTCTGCGGGGGGGAAAAAAAAGGCTACCTTAGATGCACTTGTGAAAAAAGGCCGACAGTGAATGCCGGCACACACCGTGTCCTTTGGTCCCCGGGTGCGGCATCTCAGGCCGAGGACCCCCGAGTTCCTTTGGTCTATTGTCCCTATGGTTCTGCATCACTTTGAGAATCTGTGCTTGTCTGTGTGTGTCTTTGAGCACCTATAGGATTAACAGCATGCTTTTGAGACACATTAGAACATACTGGGGCTTGAGTCATCACACTAACTACTCCTAGCTTTGGAAATTCTGTGATCTCTACGGAAGAGGTCTGGCAGTTTCCGTGACCTTTAATTTCACTGTCCGCTGTGAATACCAGTTCTTCCACGTCCATGGTGATTATTTTGTTTCCACCCTGCATCCTAGAATAACCTTTTGGAAGTCACTTTTACTGCACACAAACGTCCAAATTTAAGTTCAAATTCAACTACACGACTCACCGCCAGAAGTGTAATTAGATGAACAAACCACTTTGTTAAGTGACTAAGCTACCTGTGCGGAAAAGTGACAACGGCCTCCTCTCCATTTTGTTATCTGCCTGATGACATCAGTTGTCAGACACATTCCAATTTCAGAAACATCGGAATGTGGAAAATGTCTTAGAATTAAGGGAAGCCGGTGATGCCGTGTGACAGTAGGGTGGGACACATCAGCCGTCTGCAGAGCTGCTGCTGCTGCGACTTGCCGACGGGGAGCCTGGCGCTCGGGGATGTGGCTGACCAAGGACACGGGGCAGTAGAACTGCATGCGCACCCGCCAGCCTCTCTCCACTCTGCCCGGGGCTTCCCGGGGTTTGGTCATGGGGGGAGGGGGAGCCCCTTGTCACAGCCCCTTGTCACAGCTCAGCGGACCTGGAGACCCCCAGCTGCAGCCTCGCTCCTCTGAGCTGGAGGCGGGGCTGGGGGTCGTGGACTTGAGGCCTGCCCTGTCTCTCTGCAGCGTGCCCGGGCAGGTTCATGTGTAACACAGGGCGGTGTATCCAGGAGGAGCTGCGCTGTGACGGCTGGGCTGACTGCACCGACCACAGCGACGAGCTCCACTGCCGTGAGTCGGGGCTGCCAGACCCGGGCATCCTCTGCCCTTGCTGTGCCCGACTTCTGCCACCGACCCTGCGGCGGGATGGCCCGAGGCGGTGGGGGAGGTTGTTCCCGGCCCGGGGCAGACGACAGGCCGCCTTTCCTCGGGCTCCTGGGGGCCCCCTTTGGAGCAGGCGGTGCTGAGTCAGCTTCCACAGCCAGGCAGGACGTGGTCCCCAGGAGCGCGGTGCCCCAACTCCTGGGAAGAGCGGGTGCTGAGTGAGCCTCGTGTCTAACTGCAGCCCCTCTCCCCTCCAGAATGCAACGCCACCTACCAGTTCACGTGCACAGACAAGCTCTGCAAGCCCCTCTTCTGGGTCTGTGACTCCGTGAAGGACTGCGAGGACGGCAGTGATGAGCAGGGCTGCAGTGAGTGGGGCGGGGGGGTGGCGGCTGGGCTCCCCGCGGCCCTCTGCTGACCCGCCAGCCCCTGCTGAGTCCTCGCACTTCCCCAGGCTGCCCGCCCGAGACCTTCAAGTGTAACAACGGGAAGTGCCTCCCGCAGAGCCAGCAGTGTGACGGGAAGGACAACTGTGGGGATGGGTCCGATGAGGCCAAGTGCGACCACGGTGAGGCCAGGCCCCGCCCCCTTCCCTTGGGCGCTTGCCTGCCACACTCACGTGCAGCGGGTCCAGAGTTCAACACACACAGACCGCCCTGCACACTGAGTGTGCGAGAAAGGGTGTTGGCTGGGCATGGGTGCGGATGAGGGGGCAGGCCCAAGAGGGGCGTGAGGGGGAGGGACCATCAGCCTGGGTGCGGGAGAGAGATTGATTCCCTCCCCCTGCGTCCTCCTCCGTGAGCAGTGAGCACCGTCACCTGCACCAAACACACCTACCGCTGCCTCGACGGGCTCTGTGTGAGCAAGGGCAACCCCGAGTGTGACGGGAAGAAGGACTGTATCGATGGCTCGGATGAGAAGGACTGTGGTGAGCAGGGCTGCCGCATACAGTTGTGCAGGTTGTTCACTGTGAAGGGCGCGTACGGAGGTGGGCATTATGTCAGCGCTTCACTCACCCAGCTCTGCCCTGGTGAGAGGGTGTGTCTGCCTGGAGGAAAGGATAACTTTGCTGATTGGCACCCAGGCACTGCCTCACAGGCAGTTCTGGTCCTGGAGGCAAGGCCCAGGGCAGCTAGTACGTCAGGGCCTCGGTGGCAGGGCTGGTGTCCTGGCCGCGGTGCTGGGCTGACCCCCGCTCTGTAGACCTGGCCACAGGGGCAAGTCCTGGAGCCCTCGGCAGGGTTTTGTCCCCACCCCGCCCATACTTTAATTTGCAGCCTCTTGTGTATTTCAGAAGCGCTGGCCGTAGGTTACGTGTGAGCAGAGCAGCAGCTGTTCTGTGACTTCACGTCACCCATCGCTCTTCCCTCAGAGCTGTGTCCTTCCGCATGCAACAAGAAAGTCTGGGCAAATGACACCCAAATTAAATCTAAGCAAACCATCAGATGTCTGAAGGCCCCTGTGCAGGAGCGGGAGGTGGGGAGTGAGGGTTTTGAATTTGGGGGCAGGGAGAGAGGCCAGGTGGCTGCCCTGGCTGCTGCTTCGGTGGCGGGGCTGGTGCCCCACTGTGACTCCCGTCTCTGCCCCTCCCAGACTGTGGGCTGCGGTCATTCTCCAGGCAGTCTCGGGTTGTCGGGGGTGAGAACGCGGACGAAGGTGAGTGGCCCTGGCAGGTGAGCCTCCATGCCCGGGGCCAGGGCCACGTGTGTGGGGCTTCCCTCATCTCCCCCAGCTGGATGGTGTCTGCCGCCCACTGCTTTGTCAACCACAGAGGATTCAGGTACGCCATGGGCCGGAGCGGGGAGGCCTCGTGCCGGCCCTAAGTGGGGCGCCCCTCCATGTTTCCTGGGGTGGAAAGGCCCTGTGTCTGTGAGTCGTGCCCAGGTGAGGCAGGGCCGGGACTAGAGGGGTGGCAGACCCCCTAGGATGGGGCTTAATAACAGAAGTAATAAAAATGAGTGTTTATTGGGTGCCCCTCTTGTCCAGCGGGATCTCAGTGCCTCTCCTAACAGCCCAGGCAGACAGGTCTGAACACGTCCCCGTTTTACAGAAACGGAGGGTCAGAGAGGTAAGGACATTTGCCTGAGGTGGTACAGCTTTTAAGAGGCAGAGCCAGACTGGGGCCCATGTGTGTGGATTCCAGAGCCGGTGCGGTCAGCCTCTGCACGGTGGAGACCCCTCGGGACCCTTTCATTCACCGCCTGGCCCTGGCTTGCCAGGCCACTGTGGGCGAGTTATTCACCTTCCTAGGCCTCAGGCTCCTGGGTGCTGATGGTGACGCTGTGATTTTTACGCTGAGAGGTGTGAGAAGGGAGCGCAGGGACGCACCTGAAGCGCTGAGCCCGTGCCTGGCGCACAGTAGGTGCTCAGCCCATCGTAGCCTCAGGTCCATGGCAGACCCGAGCCCGGTGCAGGGAGGGGCACCAAGCATGCCACTGGGCCATGCCGGCCTCTCAGGGCGGGTGGGCAGGGCCAGGCTTAGCAGGAGCAGGTGGCCCAGCGCCGGGGCTCTTTCTGACTTAGGTCCAGCCCGCCCAGGCCCTCTGGCCATTGGCTGCGGGAGGGGGACTGAGGGGACAGCTTGCTCCTGGAGACTCGGGCACAGGGGTCCCCCTCACCCAGGGCCTTCCTGCCGGGCGCCTGCCCTCCTGCCACGGGCAGCTGCGTGGGAAGGGGACCCAGGGTGCCACGGTCGCCCCTTGGCCAAGAGAGAGCGGGACCACCATGGACTTCCGGGACAGACAGGACCCATAGCATGATGTAGGCCTAAGGCCAGACACTGGGGCCGGTCAGACAGGTGCACATGCTGAGGATGATGTAACAGCAGAGGCTTGGGGGGAGTGGGGTCAGTGGTGGACCCCGGGCGCTGCTGGGCTGGTGAAGTGCAGCCTGGTCCAGCCTGTCCCGCTCTTCTCACTGTGTCACACTCCACTCCACTCTGGGCAGAAGCGACCTGCTTTCTTCTTGGGGTGATGGGAGCTTACTTCAGAATTTTTAGAATGAACTTATCATTCTGGAGCGTGGACAAGTTGCAAAGATAGGACGCAATTTCCCCATACCCCCGCCCAGTTTCCCTTGATGTTATCATGCTGCCGGTCCCTTACTAGGAACTTGCCTCCGGGCTGCCTCGGGGCTCCCCCCCAGGCTCCCTGGCACCGGTTTCACACCAGCATCCTTTCTGCTGCAGGAGTTTGTCCAGGTGCCCCCTTTGTGTCTGTTGTCCTGTCCCCCCAGTCTCCTCTGGTCCGGGACGATTTCTCAGTCTTTGTGTGTTTTTTGTGACCTGGACAGTCTGGAGGCCAGGGGCCCTGTAGAGTGCCCCCATCTGGATGCATCTGAGGTTGTTCTCGTGATTAGACTGGGGTCATGAGTGTTTGGAAGAAAGTCACGTTGTATCAGCAGGTAAATGATGTCAACGTGGCTTATCTCTGGTGATA
Source organism: Aethalodelphis obliquidens (assembly GCF_003676395.1). Lineage (NCBI taxonomy): Eukaryota > Metazoa > Chordata > Mammalia > Artiodactyla > Delphinidae > Aethalodelphis > Aethalodelphis obliquidens. The sequence continues at coordinate 4,057,744 of NW_020838026.1, read as the reverse complement.
CTCAGCTCATGTCGGTCATCTGGTTAAGATGGTGATGACTGCTCTCTCCACTCGGAAGTGTTTCCCCCTTCTGTACTCTATTCTTTGAAAATGAGTCAGTGTGGAATTGCTTTGTAAGGAAGCTTTGTCCCTCTCTCCTGTGTATTTATTTAATCATCTATTTATGTTTGTAGGGACTCGTGCATATATTTATATTTCGGGTTGTAATCCAATACCGTGTTGTTTACTGTCGCTAGATTATTCCAGAGCCGACCACTGAGAGCTCTCCAGGCTGGCGCCCGGCTCCCTAGGACATGCCCCCATTCTTCTGTTTTTCTGAGCCACCTCCTTGCTTTCGGACACCACCTGGTACTCTAGGCTCATCCTGTATTTTCCTGGTCCAGCCCTAGAACTAGGCATTCTGTGAGAAGAAACCAAGATCTGGGTCCTCTGCACCCACACAGCCGCCACAGTCCCCGTTCCTAGCCCCGTCTGCAGGGTGAGCTGGGATGTGCGTGGACTTCCTGAAGCACCTGCCCCTGGGCCCTGCCCGGCTTCTTCCTCTTTCCCTTGCTTCACCTTTTCATTTCTCATTTCCTTTTCCTTCATCTTCTCCTGCTCAGCAGTCTTACTTCTGCCCATTAATGCCCTCAACAGCCATTGCTACCATTGGCACCGGGAGAGAAAGCTGAATTAGACTTGGTCCCTGCACTTCCAGACGTCCCAGGGTAGGGGGACAAGTTGCCATACACATGCGCACGTAGTACGGGCTGTGCCAGAGCTGGGGGGAGGCTGCCGAGGGCCCAGTGTGTGGGTTAGAGCTCCCCTGAGTGCTGGGGAGGGTGGCTGCTAGGAGTGCCTTTATGGGCAGGGTGTCTGGTCTGCTGTTGAAACGTGAGGGTGTTTGTCAGTGGACCAGGTGACTCAGACCTTCCAGACAAAGGGAGGGTTGTGAGCAGGGACAGGCAGGGAGGAAGTGTGCCAGGACCTGGAGTGCAGGTACTTTGGACACATTTCTGAGTCAGCAAGCGATCAGCAAGGGTGTTACCGAGAGGTGGCATCTCATGGTCAAGGGCATGGGCTGCTGGGTTCAGACGGTTGGCCCAAGACCACCTTGACTGGCTGGGGGATAAGAAGACGTAACACGTCGGGCGCCAGAAGAGTGCTTGGCGTGGTCGGCTGTGTCGACCTCTGCCTTTCGCCTTAGGTCTTGACGGAATGGCCGGGGTTTATCTGCAGGTGTTTCTTTGCCGCCATCTAACCCATCGCTGCTGAGTTGCCTCTTAACGCTTGGGCCTTCACCATTCTTTCTGTGTTTGCCGTCCAGCTGATGTGCTTGTGACGATGCAGCACAGGGATGTCACCAGTCGGCTCGACATGACCAGCTTTGGGGCTTTTTTTTCTCCAAGAGGTCCTTCATGACCTTGTGGAGTTTTCACACTGTGTCTTTTCTTGTCCTGCTTTTGTTTCTCTTCTTTGTCTTCTGGAAGTTCCAGGCCCTCTCTGGTGACTGACACTGAAGTCTTCTCAGATTCCTTCTGCTGTCGGACACAGTACTCATCGGCGAGCTCGAGCACACAGATCACTGCTAAGCTGTGCTTCACTAGACGTTCACGTACCCCTTTCTGAGCCATTTCCGAGTTAGGCGCAGCCATCGTGGCACGTCTTCCCCGAGGACGGCAGGCGGCGTCTCCCAAGAACAGGGAAACCCTCCCATGTAACCACCACATGGTTATCGCATCCGGAAACGATCGCACTGACGTAGCACTGTTAGCTGGCATATGGTCCGCATTTCAGATTCCTCCAGTTCTCCCAGTATTTATAGGTTTTTTAAAAAGGTAGGATCCAGTCAAGGGATATGCTTTGTTTTAAGTCATTAGTTTTGACTCGTCTCTTTAAAATGTAGAACAGTCTCTCCCAGCCTTTTAATTTTTGTTCTTTAATGGCAGTACGTTTTTGAAAAGTCCAGGATGTTATTTTGCAGAATGTCTCTCGATCTGGTTGGTTTTGGTTGTTGTTTCATGATTAGAGTTAGGTTACATTTTTTTTTTTCTGGTCAGGAAACACTGCATAGGTGATGTGTCCTCAGGAAGTCCATAATACCCCATCAGTGGTGACGATTTGGAGAAAAGTCTGATTACTTGGTTAGGGTGGTGTCTACCAGTACTTATAAAGGTGCTTCCCCCGTTGGCTATGACTCTTGGGTGATGCTTTGAATTGGTGTGTATCTTTTTTTTTAATATTTACGTATTTATTTATTTGGCTGCATGAGGTCTTAGTTGCGGCATGCGGGATCTTCCTTGCCGCGTGCAGGATCTTTAGTTGCGGCATGTGGGATCTTTTCTTTTAGTTGCCGCACGCAGGATCTAGTTCCCTGACAAGGGGTCGAACCCGGGCCCCCTGCGCTGGGAGCGCAGAGTCTTAACCACTGGACCAGGAGGGAAGTCCCAGTGTGGCTATCTTGTTACCCAGTGGTTTTTAGCATCTGTTGATGATTCTTGCGTGTATCGGTTATTGCTGTGGTAGGTGTGAAATATGACTTATTGTGTCATTTCTTCTGTATTTATTAGCTGGTGTTTTTCTGTAAAGCACAGCTTTCCTTCTCTTCTTATAAATTATTTTGAGATTATTTTTTAGCTTCAGGATAGATTCTCCTCCGCTTCTTATATTGTTTATCCCGTATAGCGCTCTAACCCCGTAGTTTACTTTGGTGTCCATATGAGCCAGATCTTGACTAGTGAAAGCCTTGTCCTACTGGCCCCGCCCTTGGGCCAGCTCCCACTCACTTCTGGTAACACAGGATATTCCTGGTTCACTCTATGTGCTGCTTGCTCCAGACCTGAAATCAGCCACTCCTCCAAGGAGCCTTGGTTCCCTTCCATGGGGAAGGATCGTCAGAAGCCACGTTCTGTCTGCTGTTGGGGATGCCATGGCTCTGAGGCCATCATCTTTCTGAACAGCCGTGAGCTCTTCCTGCTCTGATGGCATGTCAGCAGCATGGGTTTCTTCTCTCCTCCGCCTCTGCCTGTTGGTGTCTCCCTTTTCCCACGTGGGAAACTGGGTCCCAGCAACACCAGGGTCTTGTCTTTTTACTGGTTCAGTCGTCCCATACACAGTAGTCAGAATTGCTGCACCATCCCGCTGCCGACGACAAACCTGGTGAAGTTCCATCTACTTTTCAGCTCCTCTGGTACTTAAAGTATGTACCGCTGTGTTAGAGAAGTATTTGGATTGATGTGTCCCTTCCATGGAAGGGTAGATTAATGAGAAGGGAAATCTTTTTGGTAATGAGATAAGCGAGGGCAGCTGAGCATCGTCCTGGGGTGGGCGCGGGCTCGGGTCGAGGGGCACAGGGCACGGGGCCGAGGGCGCCGGCTCAGGCCTCCCTCTCCGCCCGTCCTCCGGCCCCCGGCAGGTACTCTGACCACAGCATGTGGACCGCCTTCCTGGGCCTGCACGACCAGAGCAAGCGCAGCGCCCCCGGGGTGCAGGAGCGCCGGCTGCAGCGCGTCATCTCCCACCCCTTCTTCAACGACTTCACCTTTGACTACGACATCGCGCTGCTGCAGCTGGAGCAGCCGGCCGAGTACAGTGCTACCGTGCGGCCCATCTGCCTGCCGGACGCCGCGCATGCCTTCCCCGCCGGCAAGGCCATCTGGGTCACCGGCTGGGGCCACACGCAGGAGGGAGGTGAGCAGGGGCGGAGGTGAAGTTGGGGTGAGGGGCTGACAGCTCTGCCCGCAGTCCAACCGCTGTGGGATGGGGGGGGGGGCCTCGTGGCCGTCCTTCTGTCCCTCCCTTTATCACACGCCTTCCCAGGGTGGGTATCGGATTCCTCACCCGACAGATGGTCAGCGCGGCCTGATCACTCTGCCCTGCTGCACAGCATCCCATCCTGGAGACGTGCCCTCAGGTTTTAGCCACGTGTGGGCCGCGGGCATCCGCGCTATTTCGGGGGCTCTGCTGGTCGGGTCCCCCCGCTGACTGCCGGCCTCCCCTCCCGCCCTGGCCCCCCCTTCTGCTGCCTCCCAGGCACCAGGGCGCTGATCCTGCAGAAGGGCGAGATCCGCGTCATCAACCAGACCACGTGCGAGCGCCTGCTGCCGCAGCAGATCACCGCGCGCATGATGTGCGTGGGCTACCTCAGCGGCGGCGTGGACGCCTGCCAGGTGGGCCGGCGGGGCTGGGGGCGGCGCGGAGGGGCGGGGCGGCGGGGCTCGGTGCCAAGGCCTGGTCTCCCCGCAGGGCGATTCCGGGGGCCCGCTGTCCAGCCCGGAGGCCGATGGGCGGATGTTCCAGGCCGGCGTGGTGAGCTGGGGCGACGGCTGCGCGCAGAGGGACAAGCCAGGCGTGTACACGAGGCTCTCCGTGTTTCGGGACTGGATTAAACAGCAGACCGGGGTGTAGCGGCGAGGTGCCACCCCAGGTGCGCACGTGCGGGCTGAGGACGGGATTGCTGCCCGGACCCCCGGCTTGGCCCCCGGAACCCAGACTGGGACCTGATCCCCGAGTCTCTGGAGATGGCGACTCGCCCGCAGGCCTCTCACCCACCCCACACCCCCAGCTTCCCAAGCGCGTTCGGGGAGGGGAGGGGAGGACGCCTGGCAGTGCCAGGCCGGAGGTTTGAAGACACAGCCTTTCGGCCCTGGCGCCACGCTGGGCCGGAGGCTCTTTTCCTCGGATACAGGGAAGGCTGGCTTCGTCTGCCTCAGATATAGGACCAGCTCTTGTTTGGACTTTGGGGCCCCTTGGGCGGGGCTGGTGGGACACCACGGGCTCCCAGGGTCTCCTGCTTCAGGAAATCCAGGCCTGAGGGACCTGGAAGTCAGCCGGGTCCAAGGTTCGAATGTTTTGCCGGCTCCCAGGGCGGGGTTCAGTGTGTATATTTGTGTGTATGAGTAAAACACTTTATTTCTTTTTAGGTAATTTTTCTTTCTTACTGGAGTTGATGGGCTCCCCTAGCCCCAGCAGCAAGAAACTGGGTTTAAATTCCCCTCAGCACAGAGCCTGGAGTCAGGCTGAGAGTGGGGACCACAGTGCCCTGGACGGTCCCCAGGCCAGCACAGGGCTGTGTTTCCTCCCTTACCTGAAGCTCCCCAGACAGGGCCTGGTGCCGGGACAGGAGGGGTGGGACGGGGTGCCGCTCTCCGGGATGGGGGAGGAGCTTTGTCCTGGCGGTTTCGGTCAGGTGGGGAGATGGTCACGCGAATGCTCTGTGTGTGTGTGTGTGTGTGTGTGTACGTGCACCTGTGCGCCTGCGCTTGCACACTCGGACACGAGCGTGTGCGTGAACTCACGGCTGTCCAGCGTGGGCTGAGTGGGTGGGTCCCGATGATGCCGCCTCCCTTGAGGCTTCTCCCATGTCTAGTGCTGTCCTTCCTCCTTTGATTTTTTCCTTAGTAAATTACAGTATTCTCTCCCTTCTTGCTTGGGATGACTCAGAGGGACAGAGACGAGGATCTGGGGAGGGCTCAGGGAGTTCTTGAGAAGATGTTTGAGGGCCTTCCGTATGCCAAGGCTCTGTACGAGCTGGGGCTGGGGGATAGCAGCAGACCTAGGAAGAGAAATCAGATGGCCGTGTGAGGGAGGGTGGGTGGTCTTCGCTCATTGCTGTATCGCCAGCTCAGCTCCTAGAAGATGCTAACACATATTTGTTGACTGAATGGTCTTTGCTCTCTATGTGTTTTGGAAACCAAAGGGAACAATCTGGGCAGACTTCCTGGAGGAGGTGAGCTGCCTCTTTCATTTTAGCCTGAGGGCCTTACCCTCTGGAAGGAGGGAGAAGTTTTGTCTTGACAGCTGTGCAAGCATCCACATTGGGTTTTCCTTCCAGGGAAGGGAAAGGGTATCATTTTTGCCCAGGTGTGGGGAGTAGGAGAATGAAGGTGCTGTCAGAAGACCCTGTGCAGATGGTGCCGAGTGTACATACCTGGTGTGTAGGGAGAGGCTTCACTTGTGGTCTGGTTCCCAAGGGTGAGAGCCCCTCAGGCAGCCAGGCCTGGCCTGTGCCTACCCACAGCACCACTCTCCTGTCGGCACCTGACATGGTCCAGAAGACGCTCTCCCCAGGTCAGAAACGCAGGCAGGGTCATGAGACGACTTCACTGTCCCCTAAAGGCACAGGGGCTCCCTCTCCACAGCCCTCTGTCCCAGTCTATGGTGGTTTCTCAGCCTCATTGTTATCCTCCTGGGGCCCTTTGGGGTCACCCCGCTGCCTCAGGGGTCTCACCGGCATGTCCGGGCTGGGACTGGGCAGGTCATCCAGGACAGCGTTCCCACAGCGTGGCCCTGGGGCCAGGAGCATCCGCACCACCTGGGGCGTCGCAGAGACTCAATTCTCACACTTCACCCAGACCTCCGGCATCAGAGGTTCTGGGAGGCGGGGCGCAGCCGTCTGCTTTAACAAGCCTTCCGGGTGATTCTGACGAACCACAGGGCTAAGAGCATCCGCATCTCTGAGTGCCCACCAGGTGCCCGGCACTGCGCTTTGCAGGCGTGTCCTGCGGTCCTGGCAGGGTCCTGGAAGCCACAAACATTTGACACCTGGAAACCGAACAAAGCATCAGTGCCTTTCAAAAGACTGTGGAGCCAAATCCAGCGTTACTTCTGACCACAGATAAGAATCGGCTAAGACTCCTTAGCTAGTGGGAAGTCAGTCTCGTCTTCGAGCTGTAATGAAGACAGAGGCCCGAGCACAGTCAGGGCTGACGACAGGAGTGACAGCCGGCCCGGGTCTGCTCCTCTCTGCCGAGGGCAGCGGCGCCGGCACCAGCCCTGAGCCACCGCCTCAGCTTCCCGCACCCGGGTGCAGGCCTGGGGAGAGACTAGTGACCAAAGCTGTTCCGCACACATTTTCATGTCCAGTTCAAGAACTCCAGCTCCAAGTGTGTGAGCAAGTTCAGTTCCGCCCGTGCAGCCTGCTGTGGCCGCAGCTAGGCCCACGACGGTGCAGTGCCGTTCGTGTGACCGCACCCAGGCAACCAGGCAGCGCTGCCCCAGGCAGGCACACGGGCCTGTGCACAAGGCGCTGCCTCGGCTTCATGCTCTCTGTTGCCTTCGGTTGGGTCCCCACAAAAGCTCAACGAACCACTGTGAGGCCTTTTCCCGACTGACTAGCCTGTTCTAGTTGCTAGGGTCTTGCCATCTCTCTGGTCCCCAAACTACCCTGCGTCTCACTTGTTTTAGCCACCAATCACAAGCATTAAAATGGAAGTTCAGTCAGTGTTTCATCCTATTTCGTGGACAGGGATCTGATCCAGACCTGGATCCTGCAGGAGGAACAGTCTGCAGGGACCCAGGGCCGGGGTGGGGGTGGGGGTGGAACCAGAAGGGCGTAGGGAAGCTGTTCAGCCACCAGGGGGCACCGCAGGGCTTCCCAGGCCGCCAGCCTCCCGGTGGCCAAGGTGCTGTCACGGGAGAGGGGCCCTCGCTGCGTAGGGTGGGGAGGTGGGTTGGGACGGACCCCAGGCCCAGCCGCTCTCGGAAGGCTGTCTCCTGCAGCTTCCAGTCCCTTCGTGCCCCATCTCAGGTGGGCAGCAGGAGGCCCCGCACCCACCCCTCCCTGCGGCAGGGGCCTGCTGGCCCTCAGGCTCTGGGACCCGGAGGATGAACATGCCCAGGGCGGGGTCAAAAGAGCTTTAGGGTTTGAGGACAGAGGTGACCAGTGGCAGGAGGTGGGTGTTATCTCCCGGAGGAGCAAGCGTGGAACGATACCCGTTACCACAGCTGACAGATGCTGCAGCCCGTGGGCAGGTACATTCTTACACACACACACACACACACCCGGTCCTGGAAACACGGCCTGGCTGTTACCACAGGACACCCTCCCTCTCTGGGGCACGTGGCATGCCCACAGATTCAATTCAGGGGGCCTCCCTCAGCTCTCTGTGATGGAATGAGGCCTCCCACTTTCCCAGGCTTGGAATCACGAGGGTGTGTGTGTTTTGCACACCTGCAGCCACACGTAAGGGAGATTGGACCTTAAAGCCGGTGTTTCTCAGACTTGAGTTTCTTGGAACACTGAAGCTCCAACATATCTACCATCTAATGAAAGAGCCACTTTACTTGTCTGATGTAAACCTCACAACAGCCCTATGGTCGTTCCCACTTTACAACAGAAAACCACGGCGCCAAGAGTGTAAGTAACCGCCCAAGGTCCCACATCTAGTCTCCTAGGACCCGGGCACCTAGGCTCTGTCCCCCATAGACTCTGTTACTCACACACCGTCGTTTCACGAGGGAAGGAACTTCTCGCGGGTAGAATGAAGGGGCCACGTTCTCAGAGACCCTGTGGGCCAGCCCCTAGGCTCGAGTCCCCCTTGCTTTGGGGAACTCCAACAGACCTGGTCACGAGGCCTCCCTGCCGTGAGAGCTATTGTCCAGGTGAGGGGTTTGCTCCAGGTGGGCAGTGCACTCATTCTCCATCTGCTTTGCCAGCCCGGGTGGGACGCCGCTGTTTACTGGGTCCCTGGGGTCCACCTGGCCCAAAGCGGGGGGGCGTTTGCATCAGCCCTCGTGCCATTTCAACTCGTCCGGTAAGGGTGATGGGCCGAGGGAGGGAAGGGGGAAGTGTCCGTTGGAAGGGGGTCCGGGCAACTGCTTTCAGGTCACCAGGCTGGGGTTCCTCAGGGTGGCAATCTGGAACAGAGCTTGGAAAGCCACCAAATACCACTCAGATGATGAGAGCAGGCCCCCAAGCAGGAATATGAACATTTATCACCTGCTTTTACGTCTTCGGGTTGACCTAGAAGATCGTTCCAACCGTTCTTCCACAAGGTGACAAACACGGCATTGACAGCGGGGAGTGAAGACGTCAGAGGGGCTTTGAGCAAGTGGTGCTTCCTCTAGGCCTGGGCGTGGACAGGCTCCTCCCTGAGGAGAGGGAGCCGCCTCTGGCACAACAGGAAAAGGGGGATCAAGGGGGACCTGGGTGCCGGCCGAGCGTGAGGGGGGCCTGGGTCCAGATTCCCTTTATGTTCTGGCTGTCCTCGCCCCCCACACCCCTGCTCCCCGCAAGAGAGATGCTGAAGAAAGAGCAGCCCTTGACTCTCAGATCAGCACTTGCACGACGCGCTGATTGCTTCTGGTCTGATATGCCTACGGTGATGACTGTATTTTGGTGAAGAAACCCCAGCTCTTCGGATTTCAGTTCATTATCTGTTTCCCCCTTTTCTTCTCCAGAGGGCTGCGCGCTCCTGTGCCATTGCCCTGCACCTGCAGCTCCGAGGCTGTTTTTCTGCCTTTTCCCTTCATCTCCAGTTGTTTCCTAAAAAGTCAGGGTCCAGAGCTGTTTCCAGGCGAGGTGGAATCAACTCCATCGTCTGGTTGTTCCGCTGCCTCAGAATCTTCCAGCGGGAGGGCTGTGTATTTTCCTGGGGTGCAAACTTAGCTTGCCCTTCCCCTTGGCTCTGTGCTTTCCTCCACCACACGCTTCCTTCACCCTGAGGTTATCACGATTTTCCCTGCCCACGCCCATGTGGTCAGGAATAACTCAGTCTCCCTGCCAGACCTCTCTTCTGGAACTTCATACAGACTTGTTTAACTCGAAAAAAAACTCTTCCACCCTTAGCCTGTGTTCTTTTTCCAAAGAGCTGCAAGTACACGGTGTGTGTGGGGGAGGGCTGGGGGACAGGAGAAGGACCAGGTCCCGAGAGGAGGGTAGGGGAGCTCTCTCCTTCCCTCTCCCTCTCCCTCCTTCTCTCTCTCTCTCTCTCTCTCTCTCTCTCTCTGTCAGACAACAGCTCCCGAAGGAAACAGGGCATCAGATACCTCTTTGAATTTCATAACCTAGGTACTGTCCAAATACTTAAAAGGACAAGAAAAATGTGTAGAAACAGACTAGAAAAAATTGAAATCTATGTTTGGAACACATGACCCTTGCAAAAAAACGGTTAAAAAATGGCTTATTTATACCAGCCAGAAGAAAGGATGAGGAAAGAAGTCATGGATTCGACAGGCTTTTGCCGAGGGTCGCCCTGCGCCCTTCGTGACTTGGGAAGAGGGATGAGGGCTGCTTCAGGCTCGTCGGGCCTGGCCTTGCAGACGCTGGGAAGCAGGTCCTGGAGCCCGTCGGGGGCCCTTGGTGGGTGGGAGGGAGTTCACATTCCCAGGAGGTGTGAGGTCACAGGGCCTGGCCACTTGCCTCCCCGGGCCTCTGTGACCCTCCAGTTGCTCAGTGGGATAACATCTGCCTGAGGGCTGCCCTTTTAGAACTGGAAGGACACCTCCATTCAACCTCACAGCTGGAAAGAAGCTTTGGAGGTCAGGTAGGTAGGAACCTGCTCTGCACACCTACCCTGCCGACGTGTCTGTCCCGCCGCTGTCCTCGCTGGGGAGGGTCCGGCAGCTCAGCTGCTCCGGTGATATCTACGAAGTGTCAGTAACGGGGCAGTGCGTGCCGAGTGCCTCGTGTGCATCACATCACTGCATCCTCCCCACGGCATCTCGCTCAAGGTTCCTCAGAAAGAGAAGAGGAAGGATGCAAACCCAGCCGCTGGACTCCAAAGCCCGTGCAGTTAAGTCCTGGACTGCCTTCCAGAGGCAGGGCACCCCCAACCTGAAGCCTGGAGGATCCAGGGCCTCTTGCCAGGCGATCAGCTCCGTGGCTTAGGCACACGTGGAAAAGGCCAAAATGAACTAGCTGGGCTCTGAAAGGGCTCCTTCAGCGTCTCAAAATCTTTCCTGTTCCTATTTCCTTGGCTACTACCCCCGGCAGCCCCTGGGCATTTCCCTTTCTCAGGGGCCAAACCATCTGCTTTCTCTTATTCCTCCACCTAGGGCTAGTGGGGAATGGAGGGACAGAACGTTTCCTTGAGGTCTTGACCGTGGGCAGCTGGACAATGTGCTCTGACCTGTGACTCAGAAGGGTCACTTCTGCCCTCAGCTTCCTCCCTTGAGCCATTCATGTCTGCTGAATGCTGGCTGGCCTTGGGGGAAGCCAAAGCAAAAGGAACAGAGGCCCAAAGTGATGGGGGCACCTGGGCTTGGAGAAGTGACTGGAAAAGGAGGACTGGCAGAAGGCCTGCGGGGTCCTGCTGCGTCCAGGGAAATCCCCTTCCTCAGATTTTTCCAGTCCCAAAGAAGGAGCCACACAATGAGCCTGGGTGGGGTGACAGAAATGTTTCTGGGTCACCAATGACAAGGACTTTCACTGGGACCTGGGGGAATGTCGCAACCGGAGCTGAAAAGACAGTCCATTTTGCTCTAGTTCAAAGGCTTTTGAAAAATAAACGAGTGGTTAACAGTTTGAACTGTTTCGCTGGGTATTTATTTTAAACAAAAGCCTTTTAATTAGGTTTAATAAATATTTTGTAAGTTTGGCTTAAAGGCAAAGAAAGATTCTTTCGAGTCCCTGCCCTGGGGATCATTCTAGGTGAGAGCAGTAGGGGGCGCTCACGCCCTGCACGCCATAGGCACAGTCGCTGAAGCAGCCGGTCTGGAAGGAAGGTGTGGGTGGCCCGCCAGTCTCCACGACCTCCTCCCACCCAGTTCATGGTGAGTCTTGGCAAAGCCCAGATGTGGAACCCTGTGTTCCCAAGTGTGGAAACACCACGTCTGGGCCCACTGTGAAGGCGGCTCTCCAGTGGCTGTGCTGCCTTTCCTCTTCCCGACCCCTCACCCCAGAGTGCGAACTTCATGGGCAGTGGCCACCATGGGAAACTCACCGTCCTGGAGAGGCTGGCAGGCGCTGGACGGCCAGCTCCGTAAGTGCAGCAGGGCTCGCTTACGTGACTCTGGAGCGCGTTCAGGGCTGGCATCACGCGGGCGTCCTTGGCAGACTCCTCGGCTGGAGCAGGTTTATGGGAGGCCCAGGAACTCGGGCGTCATGGTCACGGCCAGGGGGACTGAGCGTCCTCTTTCCTCTCTTCTTGGGGTCGGGGGGAGGGATAGAGGGCCCCCAGAAACTCCTCGGGTCGCCTTTTCCAGAATGTGGGTTTCCTCCCACTCAACGTACCTGGAAACGTTCCACGTCTCCAAGGTCAACACTGATCCCCGTCCGGCTTTCCTCACTGATGCCGTTTTCACGGACTAGGGAAGCTGATGAAGAGCTTCACTCCCCCACGAGCAGCTCATAATCAGGTGTTTCTCCCATCACTGAGAGTGAAAGTGAAAGGTAGGAAGCGTATTGAGGTTCGTGTTACACCTGTTTTTCATCTGTGACAGGACAGACTGCCATTATTATGGACCCATTTCCAGGATGTGTATTCGTCCCTCCTCACTGACTGACCTCTCACCGTGTGCCAGGCTCGGGCATGGGGGTGGGCAGGAGGAAAGCGAGGCTGGGAAGGTAAGCGGCTCACGAGCCCACACACGCTCCTGTCCTGTGCGTCAGTCACAGGAGGGAAAGAGCCTTCAAAAGGCAGGCGGCAGAGCTGAGGGTTTCATGAAAACCTCACCCATGTGCAGCTACTAAAAGGTGAGGTTTTGGCCCTGGAAAGGTCTTAAGCATATTTGTTACCGCATGTTCCTGTCACCCTAGATTAACATTATCTTGGACTGAGTCTGAATTACATTCAGCCCTGGCCTCCCCACATGCTTCTCATCCTCCTTGGGATTAGAAAACCCCTATTTTCTACTTATTACTCATGGGACTTCGTTATGGGTAATTTCTGGGAAGCAAGGACCAACCTTCCACGTCTACACTGAAAACAGATTATGCTTCTTATGTAACGTACTTGGAGTGACATGTGGGGAAGCAGAGAGAGCCCCCCCCAACCCCGGTCCGAGGTGCAGGCACCCGGGCGCTGAGGGCCATGCTGTGGGCTGAGCCCCGAGGAGGTATCTGGTTCCCACTGGAGCCTGGGGGTTGCTGGGCAGAACGAACTGCTGGGTTTTTCCTTTGCTCTTGGCTCTGCTCACCCCTCCAACCTACACTTTACGATGGGAGAGAAGCCGGAAAATCCACTGACGCACACGACAGCTGGGGTAAACCAGTGACTGAGGGACTTCTCTGGCGGCCCAGTGCTAAAGACTCCGCGCTTCCATTATGGTGGGTGCGGGTTCAAACCCTGGCCGGGGAACTAAGATCCTGCATGCCACTCGGCGTGGCCAAAAAATTAAAACCAAACAAAAAACCCCCAGTGACTGGGAGAGTCCAGGTGGGAAGGGATTCAGCAAACGGGAAAAACCTTTTACACCTGGTGCCTGTCAACAGAGGCAAATAAGGGGCTCCAACTGTTTGGCTCTGGGATGGCGGCTGTTGCTGACAGCGAGGGGTGGGGCACAGAAGAGCTTCTGGTCCCATTGTTTCAGGGGTGCAGGCCCAGGGCCCCCAGAGGGCGGGCCTGGTAGCAGCCCCAGGGAGGAGGTGCTGGGCGGGCAGGACTCCTGATATGGGGAGACCAGAACTGCAGATGGACCCTGACTGAAACGGAAGCCTCCCTTCTTCCCTTGCCCCTACTTCTCGTGTGTGTGTTTCTATGTATGCGTGTATACATCAATGTTTTGTGGCACTTAAAATGTGCAAGGCAAAGCTAGACCTTCCCCAAAGCTAATCCGTACCAGTCCCTCTCTCCTGGGACCACATGGAAGGCCCTGCCACGTTGGACAGTGGATCTGAATTCTCACTGGTGTCACACGGTCGTACCTGGGAGGCCACGGGAGCTGTGGAACCCCTGTTCTGGGTAGAAATTATGCATGGATGTACCTGGCACGTGCTGGGCAGGACTGGATGAATCGGTGCTTGGTTTTTCCACGCATATGCACGTTTCCCCGTTTAAATCTCATCCTTTCCCTAGGCCTTCCTTGCTGTACCTCTTCAAAAGGCACTTGATAAAACTTTCCAGGGCAGTTATGCGTACCTCCTCACGTCAGGAGGTTCTTGGGGAAGAGCAACCGTCTTCCAAAAGCCACTTCATGTTTCCTATGTCAATGGAGATTACACGCTGGCAGCCTACACCTCATCTCTGGGCTCCGTGTACGTAGGAGCCTGTGAGAGTCAATCCCCCTGTAGGAAAGGATGTGTCTGGGTATTTGATACACGCAGGTCTCTTAAACAGCACCTTGAACTTAGAAGCCAAAAATCTGGATACATACAACGAGCTGCATTAAAAAGTTAAATCTACAGCTGCTGCCGGTATCCAGCCTTTAAGCTCAGTTTCTAACTTAGAGCACCTGTTCCTTGGCCTGTGTTGGGGAAATAGCCTTCTTCTGAGTTTGTCCAGGAAAAGATGTCACACATGGAAACAAACTTCCTCCATCCTCCATGCTCAGTCTATGTCCCTTTTTAATCTACAGGCACATCCTGTTCTGCTCTGGCTTCTTCCCACAGAGGAGTGGGTGGGGAGCCCAGCCTCCCTCCTGAACATGCCTGGTAGCGCCCTTGACCTTGTGTGTGGACCCTCACCTGCTTGGACCTGGCTTACTGGCCATCCTCTCACCTTGGCCATCAAACTGCTCCCTTACCCACCCCCACACTTTACCTTCAGTGTTGGGCAAACCCCTTCCCCTCCACCCAGATGATGAACCCCACGAGGGCAAGGTTTCTGTTGTTCCGTTCCATGCTGTGCTTGCAGTGCCTGGAAGTGTCTCGTGTGGCAGACACTCAGTGTCTGTTGAAGGAAAGTAGAAGGAATGTAAGAAGCAGAGGAAAGCAGGACATGAGAAATGTCTTTGGAAATTTCAACCCCACCAACCTGGTTTAGTAGAAGCCAGGCTTTGCTATGAAAGGGCCACCCAGCTAAGTAACTTCCTTGCACGACTATTCCTAAACCTCTCCTCACCCTAACTCTGGGCTCAGCTCTGGAACCTGGCTCAGAACTCTGCCTAACTCTTTCTCTATTTTTGTCTAGGACACAGAGTTCCCCCTCAAAACCAAAGGGAGTTCCCTTAAGAATCTGACAACATCAAGTAAATAGCACTTGGAGGGCCTGAAATAGAGCTGATATTGTCCACTGTTCAGAGACTAGACATGCTTCAGATCCCAGCCCCACCCTCTCACCAAACCCTTCCCCAGACCCCTGCTCCAGTGCCACTCACGGCACCTTCCTCTAGGCTCTTCCCTGAACTACTTAAGTAATTCCTCAGTGATCGCAGTTCAGTCTGTGTGCCTTCCCTCTAATCTACTTCATGCTTGTTCTTAATCTTTCTAGAGCAAGCTCTGATTAAGTTGTCCCTCTGCCTCAAAATGTGTGATGCTTTTCTATTTCCTACCAAATTCAGTTCAAGTTCTTAAAGGCCTCCTCATCTGGTTCCAGTCTGCTTTCTAACATCTTCTCCCATTTTCTTTTCAGGGATACTGTAACTCTCAGCAAACCAAACCACTTTCACTCCCTGGACATTCCACCTCTTGTGCTCAGTGTTGTTTCCTAAGTGCCATCCCACCCCCATTTCTGCCAGTACAAATTTCTAGACCTCTTTACAAGGAGATTCCAGCTCAAATGTTCCTCCTCCACGTAGCCTCCCTGATCCCTCCAGCCAGGTCTCTCCCTCCAAATTGGCAGAGGACATGCTTTGCTGTTTCCCTCATGGTACTCAGTTATTTCCATATTCGTTTTATTTCTGTAAGTCTTTACTTCAGAAACCATAAGCTCCTAGGGTCAGAGACTTCATTCAATCAACCCCAGGCCTGGGGACACCTTGGTACAAGAGACAGGTATGGCCCTGTCCGAATGGAACTTAATCAAATGGAGTTTAGTCCAACTGCTTTTAAATAATCAATTACCATTGTAATAAAAGCACAGGATGCTCGTGAACCTAACAGGAAGTCAGAGCCCAGCGTGCGAGGCTCTGGGAATGCTTCTTTAGAAGTGAAACTTAGTTATGGACTTGATGGATGAGTAAACCGGACTAAAGGGAGGGAAATGGCAGCACCAGTGTTTCAGAGAACAATCTGGAGAAATTGTGGCCAGGCTGACGGCAGTTGTTCTGAGGATTAGACTTGAAGTGGGAGTTGAGGCAAACTGTCAGGTGCCATGTTTCTCGGTGTTGTATCCTAAAGTTCCCTGGTGAGTACCTCTGAGCATTCTGGTAAAGTGAGCTTATGACCATTTCCTGGCAACATTCAATTATTCCTTCAACATTTTTTTGAGTTCTACTATGTGCCTGGCACTACAGCGAATATACAAATAGAAGACACAGTCCCTGATGTCAAGAAATAAATCAGGTGAGGGAGACACGCTAGTTATAATAGACAATACTTTTTAAGTGGCTACTCTATACTAGGTGCTTGCTGTTCTAAGCCTTTTACATATAATCATTCCATTCTCATAACTGCCCCAGGAGGTAGCTTTACAAGACAGTGTGACTGAGACGTGGGTTGGTGTAGCTAAACAAAATCTGCTAGGGAGAGGGACCTTCACCCCAAAACTGGAGGTAGACGGGAGTGGGGACTGAGTGGCGGGTTCCAAGAGGAGGTGAAGCCTGACCTTTGTAGTGAAAGTCCAACTACAACTAGCCAAGCACAGCAGGCCGGGACGGATTTCCCAGGGAGCGGGAGGCGGACTTTAAGCAGGGCAGTGGCCCGGTTAAAACATGACCCAGCAGAAACGGGAAGGATGGACCAGAGGGGGCTGGACTGGAGAGAGGGCTGTTTTTGTTTCTAGGCCAGAAACAACAGAGGCTTGAATTAAGTAGCAGCAGCAAGGATGGAGAAAATGACAGAAAATATTACCAACAGGGGTGGGAAAGATAATCCAGAGGTGATATTTAGGTAAAATCACACAAAGAAAAGCACACGACCAGTTCACATATTTACAGCAAGGTCACCTGTAACTGTTTCACATCAGGAGAGTAAGTTAACTTGACTCTCCTTTAGAACTAGGCCCTGGCACAAAAGACAAAAACACCCATCTGCATAAATGAACTCACACTTTCTGCCAGCGTTACCCTCCCTCAAGGGTCTCCCAAAATGCTAGTGCCCCAAAGAATCGCAACGCTAGGACTGGCGGGGTCAAAGCTTCAGGGTTTTCTTCCTATCGCTGGGTCTGGGAGAGCCGAGCGCTGTATCAACTCAAGACTTCTTGGGTTGCAGCCCTGTTGGTGCCTAGGGAGTTCAGGGTGGCTCTACTGCCTTTCTATAATGGGTAGGAAGGGCCCTATCTGTGTGGGTCATACATTTGTTATTATGTCACTGGGTTTTTGAAAACCAAATCACTCACAGTGCTAGGATTTTATAAACTGTAAAACACTCTGAAAAGGAATTTTTACTAATCTTGTAGGTAGACTCATTTGCATTCAACAGAGAATTCTGTTTCTGGACAAAAGTTATCATGTACACAGGTCCTACCACATTTACCACTGCTGCCTGAAATGCCAAAGAGAGCACATCTGCCTCAGCCCCTAAATTAAAGTGGACTAGTGGAATTTTATTTGGTTGTGATCTTTTCTTATGTTCTAAAGCAACTTTCCCAACAGAGGGTCTCTAGATGGCAAGAATCATCAGAGGTAATTCATTTGTAGCTGGCCCTTTACTGAGTGTGTGTATGTGTATGGTGCTAAGCCTGTCTAACTTTTCAGGTTCTCTGGTCAATGAGACGTACTCACTCACTTATTCAGTCTTTCAGACTCCAGCCAAAGGCCCCCAGAAATGTTAGCCGTGGAAAAAAGTAGGCAACAGTAGAAAGAAGGGTGTGGGACTGTATGGAGGCGCCCCACAAAATGACTCTAAAGACAGCTCTGCCCATAGCCTCTGCAGTGACTTGTTTGCTTATCTATAGAATGGGTGGGTATAAAAATTTCAAGTATTTTTGGCACAAGAATTCAAGAAAACAAATCAAGAGTTTCACAACAGTAAAACAGCTTTCCCTTCGTCCCCACGGCTGTTCAAACCCTGGTTCTCATCCTTTTGCTGATGAGGAAGCTCCTTCTGGATTGACTATATGCCCCATCTTAGTTTTCCCATCTGTATAAAAGTTTACCCATGTGAAAAATGAATTACATTACATTTTGGGATTTGATGTTTATGAGCAAGTTCCCCCCATTTAAACTCTCAGTACATTTGCAGATCTCTCAGTTTAGTACTTAGAACAAACATTCTGTTCAGAAAAGAACGCCCCAACTGTGTATCCCCGTGCCATGCATCGAGGAGACAGACACACATCTTCCTTTACTACCTTTAGTATCATTCTCTGAAAGGAATTTTTCTGGCCTGTTATTCATATGCAAATCAAACTGTAAGGCAGGAGTACTTAAAATTCTACGTTCTGCATTTATATGGATCACCTGTGGCTGAGGTAGCTACTGAGGACCCCAACACAGTTTGCTGGCCTTGAACCGTTTGGTACACCATTGTTAAAAACACTCAACAGGGCTTCCCTGGTGGTGCAGTGGTTGAGAGTCCGCCTGCCAATGCAGGGGACACGGGTTTGTGCCCCGGTCCGGGAAGATCCCACGTGCCGCGGAGCGGCTGGGCCCGTGAGCCACGGCCGCTGAGCCTGCGCGTCCGGAGCATGTGCCCTGTGACTGGAGAGGCCACAGCAGTGAGAGGCCTGCGTACTGCAAGAAAAACCAAAAAAACAAAACACTCAACACACTCACTGAATGATAGAAAATGCTTCTTAAAAATTTATGCTTTTCCTCCCTGAACTTAAGTGATGCTGGTAGCTTGGGGTCAGGGCACAGTCTCCTTTGGCGGTTGCTCTCACTCTATAGACCACTTATTGTCAAAATCCACAGCAAGGTGCATCTGTAGTTAGAATGCCCTTCCTTCAGGCTCTTACAGGCTCATCACCTAGGCAATGAGTTGCCTTCCCCCAGTAAGTACCATTCTCTACTCCTTGGTTGTAAGGTATTATTGAAATATCCCAACAGGTCTCTCTAATCAATGAAGTATAGCCTCAGAAAGATTCAAGGCAACTTCTCAAGACATAACCCACCACTCAGGAAAGCAGGTCTGCACAAGATACCTGGCCAACAGCTCTAGGATTTGATGACTTTCTCCAACTAGCCTCCTTCATATTCTTTTCCGTTTTAGGGATGGTGTTCATGGACTCCTTGCCCTTTCAGCTCTTTTCTTACCTGCCCAGGAGGCTGATGTGTAGGCTGACTCGCAGAACACTCTCTAGTCTGTACAAACTCAATGGATGCTTACTTAAGGTGCGCCTTAGTCTCATGACTTTTCTTATCCACTTGACCTCGATCAGCACCACCAATTCTTCCTTCCAGCCAACAGTAAATAACAACAGCAGGAAGTTTTACTCCATAAAGCATTAATAAGATATTTTAATGAAGGGTCGGGGTGGGGGGGGAACCAAACAAACCTTAGTCTTATGTTTCTATTCAAAGACACTCAAAACTATTTTTTTCCCTGCCCATCCCGTCTAACTGCAACTTTATTTGTGACCATGTAATAAAGGCTGGTTTAAAGTTTTTGTTTTTAAAAAAGTTTAAACCTTTTAAAAAAAGATTAAACAACCAGGCTAGCAAAAAGTACTCAATACATACTTTCCTTATATCAAACAAGCTAATATTTCAGTACAATGTAACTATACAGAATATATACGATACACATATATTCACAAAGCAAACACTATAGGCTCAGAACATATTTGAAAAAACATGATATTCACAGTGATTACAACTCTAAAAATGATTGTAACATTGAAACGGCACTTAGTATACAAAAAAGTCACAAAAATATATATATGTATGTAGTCACCAAGAACTATGGTTCCTGTAAAGTACTCATAGCCAGATACTAGTATATAAAATGTGAAGTTCTGACACTGTATACATTTTTAGGAAACAAAACAAATCCAAAACCATTTTTGTTACTGTTGAAAGTCAAACATGCCAAATAACTTAGCTATGGCCACTGTAACCAAGTAAAGCCAAACTTGAAGGAGATGATAACTGGATACAAAGCTGGTGAACTTGGGCCTGTCACAGGTAAGAAAGTTGTACTGGTTCTAGGAGGGTAGAAGACGTGACAACACCCTTCCACATAATTTAATTCACATTTCTTCCCCAGCATCACCTTCCCTCCCCCAAGGGTTTCACCAAATGCCACTGCCCAAGAAGAATCATAATGCTGTAACTAGCAAGATAAAAGTTTCTCCCAAACTTCCTTGATGTTGGGCTATAGGTGAATTTTAAAGCATGCATTCATTAGCTAAACAGGACCACCAGTCACCCATCTGGAAGACTGTGGTACATACACACCTTCCTCCTAGGCTGGTTGTACTAGAAAGTACTCCAGTTTTTGAATGGAGCCAGATTTATATGTTAGCTCTGTAAAATACTGAGCTACTATAGCAGCAAATACAAAATTACAGAAACTAAAACAATTTTATTTAAAAACTGATTTCTGTTACATCAAAACAATTTTTTTCCCCTTCACGTCTGTTTCCTTTAATCAGACATTAATTTCTTCTATCACTGAATTATGGTCTATTGTCTCAAATCGGCTTTTCATTATGCTGCTGTGGAAAAAGACAAGTTCAAATCCTGGAAAGTTTACATTTACTTTTAAAAATGGGAATACAGGAAATTTAAAGTAAAAAAAAAAGTCTGTTCTAAAAGTATCTCTCACAAATATATATATTTAAATATTAAAATAGGCTACCTAGGATTTTTATAAAATGGCTTTTGAAAAGATAGCAGAGGCACAAAGAAGCCATATACTATCTTCCAATTGGACATAAGGTGCCACAAGGGTGCCCTACAAGGAGGCAGGCAATCTCTATCTGATGCAACAGGAGGCACCAGCAACAACAGAAAAATCAAATATATTATTGGGACCTGGATTGAAATCAAATTTTACTCTACAAGAGACTGTTGTATTTTTAAAAAATATCTTGAAATATAAGCATTAGAAGCCACCACTTTGTACAAGGAAGAAAATGAATAAAGTTTATGATCTCACTCCTGATCACCTGATGGCATTCATTTCAGGCACCTGAAAGATGAACAGCAGTGTAACTTTCAGTAATTTAATGGACCACTCTCAGTATGAGAGACTTTACATAGCATTTGTCAACTTGAAAACTGATAACTGAAATAAAAGAAAGCTCTTAGAGAAAACACAATTATAACCTAATCATAGAAAAGGTTCTTTCTAGAAAAAGCAGGTGTTTCTAGGAGCTGCAAGAAAGGCTTCCCATCTTTAAATGAACACAGCCTCCACTAATACCAAGGAAACAGCATGTGTTTAGAGGAGATGACGGCTCCTCTTAATGTAGGGAAGATTGATCCTTCCTCAGCAGACGATGTACTTTGGTAACCTGAATATTCGTTTACAGGGTGATTTTTAAACCTGTTCAATTGAATAATGAAATCTGGATATGGTTAGACCGGTATTTGGGAAAACAGGGACAATTTAATAAAAGTCACAACACTGTAGAACCTCAAACCATCAAGCAGCAATTTTACCAATAAATCATTACAATTGAGCCTAGGGCTTTAAGTTTACTCAGCAAAATCAGTCAGTTTAAAAGAGAAAGGCAATCATCAAAGAATCAGATTTTATAAACCAGGCACTTCAAACGGAAATTTAAAAATTTTAAGTCTTTAAAAAATTTTTTTTAAAGTTTTTTGTTTTCAACCAATGGTCTGAACCCTTAAATTCTTCGAAAACTATTATGTACATAAGAACCTTGGTATTAGTTGGAACTGGCCTGGCCCCTATGCAGAGGGAGCTATATAACCGAAGTAGCATATACACTTGAAGGCAGTCTCAATTTTTGGATACTGCCAAATTGAGATGCCAGTAACATCATCTCCTGACATCTCTGCAGAGACTATTTGTAAAGATATGGAACTATTACTTTTTTTTAATCATAAAAATATAATCACTATGATGTAGTAGAAATATCTAACTGTGTCAAGTATGAAGTTAAAAAAAAAGTACAACTATGATGTCACTAAGAGTCTTCATCCCATAATCTGACATAGGCTTAACTCCCCATTAATAAATCTCAACATATTTATAATCTAAAAATGAAATACCCATAGACTGTCTGCTCCTTAGTTGAACCTGGAAATTGGTTCAACTCTACTTCATTGTTAATGTGAACCATTATTGCTTTTGGCAAATTAGTCTTGCTGAGGACCTTCCAAATAAAAATACCCTATGGTCACCAACATGTTGTCAAGCAAAAATGACACTGAAAGATAAAACAGGGTATAGGCAAAATACGGAATAACTTAAATTTTGACGATTTGAGCCTAAAGCCTGGGAGGAGTATGCTTAGCTATAAATATTCCTCATAGACACGGTTAATGTAATTGAGCACCCCCCATTCTGTACCACTGATTTAGAAAAGAAAATCTTGTTTGTATACATGGTTCTCTCAGTAACTTTCAAAATCTAAATATATTATAAATAAATCATCTTATGTCAATAACTTACACTGAAAACCACATTTACTACCTTTTAGCAACTTTGGGTCGCTTCCAGATGTGAACTTTACTAGTTTTTTCCCTCCCAATTAATATTAATAACTAGAAAACTATTCTCCCTCACTTAGTTGTATACTCCAGAGCTTCACATTTTCAATACAGGTGAAAATAGAGTAAGTGACACACAAAAGTTTTAATTCTCTTCATCAATTCCTTAAATCTCAAAGCCCTTTCGGGTACAATATTATAATTTTAGGATTGTTCATTCATCAAGTAATAAGAATAATTCTCTCCATGTGGTGCACTAGTACAAACTGCCATTACCTTATAAAGTAATGTATTTCTCAGGGGCTACAAAGCTAAAAGAAACTGAACCATGATCTGAGAATCTTCAGAATAAAAGCCACTAAGCTAGTTAACTCGTCTCCATTTAGATTAAGTATGAGAATAAAAAATAATAAGAGATAAAATAAAAGACCGAAAAGACTTAATACAACTTCCAAAGGCTCCCAGGGAACCATTTACACATCTGGAGAGACTGGCTCAGTAGTTAGAAGGTAACAGAGTTACCAACGATAAGTATATTAGATGTGCTGGCTGGTTCATTCCACTTGGTAACATATTTTAACAAAATGGAAGTTTTTTTGTTTTGAAAACCGAAGGGCATGTGTCATAACATGGAACCAGAATGTAAGTTCTGTAAGCCAGAATGGTTGCTGAAATGTTAAAATGTAAGAATGAATGAAGCTATTTAAACATTTTAGTACACTTTTGCCTCACTGAAAGTGAATACTTTAAAAACTGGCAATGTAACTAAATATATAACTAATTATTTAAAATGAAAATGAAGAAGGTTACTTTAAATTCAAAGTAAGAAATATCCATTTAAATACATTTGTGGGTGATAACCTCCATCTGCATCCCTTTCTCGAACTTAAAATTCAAAAAAATGAAAACAAGTATTAATGCTTTCGTTTCTGAATTAGTACAATCACTGACATGCTAGATGCTTCCACTGTTAGAATACACCCTTAAAAATGGAAAGAATGACTGCAGGAGCTGTAATATCCAGTATCACAGCAAACATCTTTGCTCATTTCTAAAGTATGTATATCATACCTATTTGGTAGCTTTAAAATGAAAAATAAATGCTTTTCTTATATAAAATACTTGGTTTAAAAAGGCAATTTATCTTGCATCCTAAAATTTAAGCCCTTTAACAAAGTTACCCCTCCTTGGGCCTTTCAGAAAGATAGCTATGCTAAAGTATTCTAAACTGGAATTTTTTTTATGTTTAGTTATACTGGTAATTTCTAATGGATGAGATAATATAACTGGCTTTCATCTCTGCAATGTTTTCCATATATTCTGGTAAAAATTATATATCCAGGCATCCTTCTCTTAGAGGAATTTTAAATAAATCTAAATAGCACTATATACAATTATCCCTCATAGCTTAGTTTCCTAAAACAGATCCATAAGCTAAGTATCCTTAAACTGTGTATCAAGAAAAATGTAGAGCCTCACTGAAATAGAAAAAAAAGGACTCTGTTTATATCACATGTTAAGTACTAGTTAGTTACCTGTATTGATAAGATTTGGGGAGCAGACAACCAACAATCAGCATTTTCACAGTAGATTCAAACGTTTCATAAAACTTGGAAATCTGTATAATTTGTAAATACCAATGAAAATCTAAAGTTTCCATTTGGGAATAAATAGCCAGTGATGGTGGTCAATCCTACATTCTGAGAACACAGAATACCTCAGAGCTGCCAAAACTGTGTAGGACTCTCTTAATACAAAATTCTCAGGACGGGGGTGTGCTAAAACACTTTCAACCCACAAATCTCCAAATGGTTCTGATATATTTCTTCTCATTAACCCTATTTCTTTCCTCCTTTTCTTCCTTCCTTCTTCTTCTTTTTTAAAAAAATAACTCTTAGAACTGAGGGCAACAATGACTCCTGGTCATAATTTTACCGATTCTTTGTTTTCTCCATTAAGATTTTAAAATTAACTTTTGAGATTTATCTACTGGTAGGCATAACAGTTTCCAAAGGATCTATATTACATTAAAAATAAAAATTCCTGACCTTTCCAGTTGAGACACAGCAGTACCGCTATTAGTATCACAGTCTGTTGAAGAAAGTAATTCAACCTATTAGTAAAGAAGCATATATAATGGGAGGCCATCATAATCTATGTATGTTGATTTTCCTGAAGGTACTATACCTATGTTTGGGAGCAAAGAGGAAACAACAGGTTCATGAGTGAGAAAAGGAGTTGGAAACAAGTTAAAAATAGCAGAATATTCAAACAGACAGAAAGAACATTAGCCTAAAAAAAATCTTCAATGAGTTCACTTTCCCTTCCTTTACATTTGTAGGGGATAAAAGAAGTTACAGAATTAGCCAATTAAAAAAAAATGAAACAAATCACTATAACTTAGAAAAATTTTATTATTAACGACTAGCACCCAGACAAAACTGAGATCTTGTGTTTTGAATAAGAAACTGTATTTTCTTTTTCTAACCTAATCAGGTGTTTTCATAATTATTAAACTTTGGGTATATACATAGAAAAAAAGAGTTACTCAAAAGATCATTGTTCATGGACTCATGAATATTTAGGATCAAGGTCAGTGATGCTTTAATGGCACCAGGTAAAAATGTATATTCCAGTCTAGAGTATCATATATGTTTCAACTATAAACCACGAAGTTTCTTTCTTTTCTTTTCTTTTTTAGCAGCAAGAGGTAATAGTCATTAATTTAAGGTTTTTAGTTTTTCTTTAGTCTTAACAATCCTTTTTTTCCCCAAATAGATTTGAGTCATAGATCATCATTTTATAGACTCTCCTCTACTTCTACATTATTGCTTACATTGCGTAAAAACTATCCTAACTGCTTTTAATATGACATTTGGCAATGTCTTAAAATATTTTGGAATAAGGACAATTTATCACTGTCATATGGGTATTTTGTAAACAATCGCAGTTGGGTTAAGAATATAGCCTTAACAGAGAATTCTTTATTTTGTCCAAAACAGCAGAATAAAAACATCCTCAACAATACACAAACCTATGTATAAAATATAGAACATCTCCAGTATATCTCCTTTTCATGGGATCATGCCAAGTATAGGCAAGAGAAAACTGATTTAGGCAATGACCCAATTAGCCAGGCATTAACATTCAAAGACCAGGTAAACAGTAATTTTATCCAGAAAAGCAGTATGAAAGAGTTCCTATGAAGCCGATTCACACACTATATTCTCTGTTCCTGGTCATTTCACGCACAAGTTGACTATCCTTAACCATGGTTCTTCGCCTTCTTTCACAGAAGAAAGATTATTTGGAGGAGTGGTACTACAAAGGTACAGGGAATACCTACCCCAATACCAAATTTTCACCATGAAAAATTATAGTGACAAAGCTTAAAAAAAAAAAAAAAACACAAAACACGTGGGATTTCAGAAGTATATACCCTAATAATTTTTAAGAAAGCTCACCATAAATACTTCCAAAAACAACAGGCTTTACAAAAGACTGTACAATATCCTGTGTATAGGAGTAAACATCTATTCAGGCCATCTGCCAGATTCGTTCTGTAATATGTCTCTGGTGTATGCTTTCATTTCAGGAAGGTCAATAATCATCTGATTTCTTCTTGACCTAGTGATCTGTTGTTAGCCTACTCCTGATAATGGAAGAGGAAACTGATACCAGTTTTAAGTCAGCTGGTTCTCCTTAAGTCTCAAGGTTTCTATTATATTTCAACACCATGTTACTGTGCACTTACAGAAGCAATCTCTCAGTCATGAAAAATAAAACATCAGTTGCAGAACTTACAAAGTAAAAAGGGAAATTCTTTCCCAAACCCTTTTTTGCTTAAAAAGTTAAATTAAATTCAAATGTACAAGACCAAGCACAGGCACTTTCCAAAAATCAAAAATGAAGCCAAACCATGAAATTACTCAATAGTTACAGAAGACAGCTCTGATTTTGGGGGGTCCTCTCTGGTTGCCTCGGCACAAGCACTGGTCTTTGGCTGCCCTGGCATTTCCTCCTCTTTTTCTGTCAGCCCACCAAGAGACCCCAAGGGAAAAGTGCTTTCACAATTCTGGGTCGAGGAGACCTGTGAAATTACAGGCATCTGGACAGAGGAGTTGTTTTCAAAACTGTGTTCTCCAAGATCATACTGAACAAGGGTCTCTTCTTGCTCCTGGTTTAAGTAGTCCGGTACTAGGAAATCACTAGGTAAGAGGCAAAGGATGAAACAGGGAGTTAATTTTCAAGCCAGTAATAAATAAGACACAATACAAAGACCTGATTTGTAAAACAAGACTGGGATTTTTCATTTCTCTAATTTTTGAATGAAGATTAGAACTCAGGAATTTTCAACTTCTAAACTTTCCTAAATATATGAACCAAAACCATCCATTAGAACCAAAGTATACCAACTCTCCCTACCACCAAGAGAGCTAAGATTATCACCTTCAGTGTCACTCTGGACACCTAAACAGCCTTGCTTGTTCTATGTAGAAGAGTTTTTGTATACAAAACAGATGGAAATAGCATGTTCATTTAAACAAAGATCATTTGAATAACTTATGAGTAACCTTTCTTGGATTATACACTAATTATAAGGTATATAAACCTAGCTTTTTATTACTTCCTGGATATAAATTAGTTAAGAAACTAAATCCTCAGGCATAAGTGACCTTTTATATAATCTACTATATAGAGAAATGTAAAAAACTACTTAGATGCTTGATTTAAATCTTTACAGTTAAACAAAAAAAAAATTCATTACACTCTATAATGTCAATAACTAATATACTTAAGGTTATTTTATAATTTATCCACTATTAATTTAAAAAACTGAAGTCTGCTCATCTGCAAAGCAATTTAAGATGTCCTATGTTATGTTTTCTAAAAAGCGTTCAGGTGTTAAACAAGAGTAGAGGATAGAGGGCTCAGTACAGGGAAGATATAGAAAACAGGCGTGGTTAACTGGGACACTATTTTAGTCCGGAACAAAGTTTGTTATGTCATGTATAACCTAGGTTTAGTGATATGATAACCAGACACCCAGAGTTAGAAATGATTACATTAAACAAAATGTCTGGCTTGAAGAGAAAACAAAATCTATGCAGGAATAATTTACTGAAAAATAAGATTTAAAAAATGAAGGCAGTTAAAAATTTAAGATTTGATTTTATAAGAAACTAAGAATTCCTACAGATGTACAATTCTGATAAAGTATTAAAAATAGACAACAGAATTTTATATCTAGAGGAGACCTTAGAAATCATCTTTAAAGCTTACATTTTACCTTTCTCTACGTTTCAAGCTTCTTCATCTGTAAAGTGACGTGTTAAATCATAACACTAGTTAGTGGCAGAGCTAGAACTAGAACCTGATCCTTGGATACCCAATAAATCAGAAAGGTAACTCTATTATAAGATTTTTATATTAAAAGCATGGAGCTCTAAACTGAAATAAAAAAAGGAAAACTTCATTTGATGTAAATTATCATATCCATTAGTTCTACACCATAGTTGGTGTAGAATTTTCTCTTATTATTTAAAGAAAAAAGAGAGAAGTGGTCAAGAATTTAATTAACATCCAAAGAGTCTGAAGTAATCCACTATCACTAAATATCATCTGACACGGTAAATTCTCCAATAAGGTCTATTTTAAAATGTACTACAGAATTACTTTAACCTTGTATTTAAAAAAACAACAACAAAAACCCACAAAAAAACCAAAACAAGCTGATAAGTAGTCTACTTCTGTAGGAAAAGATTTCTAATGCCAACTATAAATGTATTTAAAATTGTTTATACTTAGAAGGATCAGCAAAATTTGATCAGATCAGGAGATCAGAGCATTATTGGATAGTGGGAATTTAAAAGGCATGTGACTGATTAGCTGGCAACCTGATAAAAAAACACAGCAGGCTGCCCTAAAAGCAGGAAAAGAGAGTTTAGAAAGCAGTTTTCCTGGTTCGGTTTTTGTTGTGCACCTCACCTGCTCTGGAAGTAGTTTGCTAGCTCTGACGCTTCATGGTTCAGACTCCTCAGGTGCACGATTAAATTTCCAGAGTTGGTGAACATGGCGCCACATGTTTTGCACTCGTAAATCCGAGGCTTGCGGATAATGTGCCGGGAAACCCTCATGTGGTGTTTATATTCCCCGAAGGAAGTGAAAGTGGCACTACATATCTGGCACCGGAAACAGCGTTTACCTTCATGCTTTAGGCGATGCATCTTTAGCGAGTAAGCCCTGGTGAACTTTTTCCCACAGCGGTCACACTGAAATGGTTTAATTCCTATAAAATAAAGCAAAACAAAACATTATCTAAAAATAAAATAAGTGGAAATGTCATAAACCTCACAGACTTCTGAACTGTAATTCTGTAGCAAGAGATAATCTGAGAAGACAAAAATCATCAGCAAAAATGAGTTCCAAACTCAGTATCTCAGAAAAGGTACAGAACATCTAAGAAGTCGCTAGTGCTTGAAAAAAGAAAGCGAGAAAGAAAGGCACCATGGGGTGGGGGTAATTGAGGTAATATATACTCCAATGGATTTTTGAACGCTTCCAAATCTTGTATTTTATAGACTTCAAAACACAATTTAACCAGAGTATTTAAGCAGAGCCCAAATCTTCACAAAAGATTACTTCATTTCATTAAAGTAGTGAGGTTTATATTGAGAAGATGTGAAAATGATCAGTACCTACTCTTCATTTCCTATCTCAAGAGAAAAATGAGAAGAAAAAAGGGAAATTCTAACATCTCTGAACATAATTAGTGATTGCAACAGAACTACTACTTGATTGAGTTTTTGGGTATTTAATGTAATAGTGATGGAAAAATATGTAGAAATTAATATATGAAATATAAAGTATATTAATGGTCCCTTCCAATTCATTATCACAGTTTTAGCAAATAAAATTTCAAAACCCTTCAAAACATCACCCATTGATTCAACAAAGTCATAGGGAATTAGTGTTAGCACAGGGATTGTTAGACCTATCTAAGTGAGATAGTTATACAGCTGAGAATAGCGGTAAAGATTTCTTATCAGAGGTCAGTGTTCTATCTGCAAGAATTTTACTGCCTTTACGTGAACACTTAACTTAAATTTCAAATATGTTTTACACATCATTTATCCAAAATCTCTTTTACACCAAAAAAATACTACAAGGCTGACTAATCAGGGCACAGAGAAATTTAGGACTGTAGAATTAAAATTAAATTATTGTTATTAATTTTTAAAAACTTTTTATTTGGAAATAATTATAAATTTAGAGAAGTTACAAGAATAGTACAAAGAACACCAATATACATCCTGTTAACCCCATTTGCTTTACCGTATGTATTTGTGCTTTTCTCCCTCACATATATACACACATGCATCTGATATCCTTTTCATTTACATATTACACCCAACCCAAGTCTTAATGAGAATACTGATGCCTGTAAGCAAATACATTTCTGACACTGCACCAATTCAGCAATGGACCTATGTTTATCTGTTCTCACTAGACTTCCCAGAGATAAACTTTTTTCTAACTCAAAAGCATCTGTTTACTGTTTTTAACTGGAAGTTCAAAATAAAATGTTTTGGAGTGCTCATTTATGCCACAATAGGGATGATGACATTACCTGAGTGGATGAGCATGTGCTGTTTCAGGTTCTGAATACGGGTGAATCGCACCCCACATGTTGGACACTGAAAAGGTCTATCTGGACCATTTGGACTTGGCCGTTCTGTGCTGCTGGTGGAAGGAGCAATGTAGAGTTGGTAGGGATACTGAACATTTTCCAATCTAAAAAACAGACCAAAGAAGGCAACCAGGCTCTGATTTTTAAGTTCAATAAACACTTCTGCACAACTTTAAATGAACAACAACAACAAAAAAACACTTTAAGACTTTTTGAAGCAGTTTAAAAGTTAGATTACAAGTTTCATTTATAACAAAAGGAGAAACAATGTTATTGTCCAGAATGTCAAGTATCTTAAGTTAAGCAAGGTCGTATGACCAAGCACATATCATAAACGATTTTACTTTAGGTATCCTTAATCTCTCTAATACTTTCCTTCCTACTACTGCTTTAATTCAGGCCCTCATCAATATACGGCTGAATTAATAACTCCTTCTCTTTAGCCCACACCCCTTTAACCCATCCTCACTGTTTCACAGTGATCTCTCTGATTAAATCAGTCCCCTGATAAAAATCCTGCGATGGTTCACTGTTATCTTCAGAGTGAAGGCAGACGAGACTCTGCATGATCTGGGCCTGTGTACTCTTCCAGCCTCATTTCTTGTCATACTCCCCAAACATACCCATACCAAGCAGCTCCTCCTTAACAGTTCTCTCTCAGTGCTGTGCTTTCATGTATTTAACTTCCTTCACATGCCTAGATAACACGCCCAGCCGTTTTATGAAATGTACCCAAGAAGTTACCTCCTCCTCTCGAAAGCCTTCTTTGATTCATCAGTGGTTTAGGCAGGTACCCTCCTATGCAGAGCAACCGACCCCTCTGCAGATGACTCATGATTATCTGCTTACTTGTCTGTCTTTAACCTCTTCCCCCTCCCCCAAAGTTGGCTTGATCTCTTTGAGGGTAAAGGGTTATTACGTTTCATCTCAATATGCCCACCACTCAGCACAGTATCTAGTATAGAACACACAACCTCATTAACGTTTGAAATTAAGGAATGTAGGCATATTTCCATTTGTTTACACCTTCATTAACGTATTCAAATGACTCTGGTTCATAACCTGCTGTATCAGGTTTAGCTATTCAAGAACAATAAACCTTGTTTGAGTTCTTTGAATCCTTCAAGTTTTCAACAAATATACTTTTTAAGTCTGTCCCGGACTCTAAGAGGAGGAGTTAATTCAGTGAAGTCTATATTCAGTGGTCAGAGACAGACAATAAACACTCGAGAAAATGATCAGAACAGAGAATTAAAACAGAGTGATCGGTGTTTTACTTTAGACTGGTGGTCAGGAAAATCTTCCTTGAGAACTGACACTTAGACAGTGATCTGAAGATTCAGGAAAGAGTGAGCAATGTGGAAATTAGGGGAGAAAGCATTTCAGGCAGAGTAAAGGCCCTAAAATGGCAGACAGGCCCCAAACCAGAACAAATATGGACTAGAAATATTCTAGGAACTGAAAGAAGGTCAGCGTGGCTGGATATGGTATGCAAGGAGGAGTATGGTCTGAAGGAAGTCCTATCAGGTAGGCCTGTAAAGGCATAGTGAGGAGTTTAGATTTTAAGTGTGAATCTACTGGAGAATTTTAAGAATCTGCTACTTAGAACAGCAACATAATCTGACTTAATTTAAAAAACAAAATCATTCTGGCTGCTACATGGATAATGACTGGAGTAGGGGAGAATGAAATCAGGGGCCAGTTGAAGATTACTGTAGTGAAGGCAAAAGATGGTGGTGACCTGGGCTGGGGTGGCAGTAGCAGAGCTGGAGGAGAAGTGGACTGAGAAGGAGGAGAAGTATATTTTGGATGCAGAGCTGACAGGACTTGCTTAAAGATTAAATATGGTGGTGGGAGGTGAGGGAAAGAAGGATCAAGTATAATTCCCAGAGACAATGCTTGGGAAACTGGGGGGATGATGGTGCTGTTCACCGAGACAGGAGGACTGGAGGAGCAGGCCTGAGGGGAGGGAAAGGCTAGAGTCTGTCTTGGCCATATATTAAGTCTTGGCCCTGCTATGTCTATGTGAAAATTATCAAACAGGAAGGGTCAATGTGAAGATAATGACTTGGGAACCATGAGTATATAGATAAGGGTTTGATCAACTTTTTTGGTAGCAGGTCAGATGTAATTATTTTTGGCTTTGCACACCACATGATCTGTTTCAACCATTCAACTCTGCCATCCACGGACAATATGTAAACAAATGAGCATGTCTGTGTTCCAATAAAACTTGATTTACAAATAAAGGTGGTGGCTGGAATTAGCCTGTGGTCCACAGCCTGCCAACCCCTAATATAGATACTATTTAAAGCAACTGGGCTGGGAAGTCTTGGAAATGCCAAAAAAAACCCCTTGTACTATAAGTTGTCTAATTTATGTGGCTACCTGATGACTAAAAAATATACTAAAGGGAGGTCGCAATAAACTTTTATATAATTCCCAGATAGAATGCTTGGGTTTAGAGTTACAAGCACAGCCCTTACAAGAAAACTATGTACTATGTTAGTACTAACCGATCATCATCATCTGCGTGAGCACTGGTGCTAGAAGTGCTCTGAAGTGTAGGTAACCCTTCAGTGACGCCTTCATCTACTGAACCTGTGAATAAAAAAGACAGCTGTCAATACTTTGGTGTAATAAATAAAGCCAAGATATAAATTGTAAGCTGTGTCTCCAAGCCTCTGAACAGATTATCTAATGTATATACCCTGAATTACCGGTCAGAAGTAGTAGTGTTCTATAACTTTTTAACTTTTGTTTAATTTTTACATTTTATTTTATTATTTGGCTGCATCGGGTCTTAGTTGCGGCACACGGGGTCTTCGTTGTGACGTGCGGGATCTTTTGTTGCGGTGCATGGGCTCAGTAGTTGTGGCACATGGGCTTAGTTGCCCTGCAGCAAGTGGGATCTGGATTGAACACACATCCATCCCCTGCATTGGAAGGCGGATTCTTAA
The DNA here is from genome assembly GCF_003676395.1 of Aethalodelphis obliquidens. Classification (NCBI taxonomy): domain Eukaryota; kingdom Metazoa; phylum Chordata; class Mammalia; order Artiodactyla; family Delphinidae; genus Aethalodelphis; species Aethalodelphis obliquidens. The sequence goes on along the minus strand of NW_020838026.1, from coordinate 4,024,792 downwards.
CCACTGGACCACCAGGTTAAGTCCCTACTTTTATTTTAATTAAACGTTTATGTGATTTTTAAAAATCACATGTGAAACAACAGCCTTATATCACTACTTAAATTCTTTCAAGAGTATTTCTTTGATATAAATTTTAGAAAGTAGAGCAATTCAAATGTAAACTAAACAAAAATTCACATAAAATTAAGTAATGTTGTAACAATCATTTAAGGAAGCACTAACAAGTTTTGTTTTTTAAAACTTATTTTATTGTGACATACAACTTACTTGTTGTACACATAACTTCCACATAGAATGAGAAAGGTGAACATCTGTGAAACCTCCTCACAACCCCCGAAAACACTGGCAGCATCCTGAAAGTTCCCATTACCCTTCTCTGATCACAAACCCCTCCTTCCAGGAGGCAACCATCAGCATCCTCTTTCATTTTTTTCCTTTTCTTCTTATCCTGCTTCCTTTTATTTATTTTTTATTTCCATTTGTTTTTGGCTGTGCTGTTCCGCTTGCTGGATCTTCCCCCAACCAGGGATCGAACCCGCGCCCTCGGCAGTGAAAGCGCAGAGTCCTAACCACTGGACCGCCAGGAAATCCCCTCCCCCTTCCTTTTAAAAAGTAATTTTACCTCAAATGCATATTTCCATAAACTAGGGGTTGTTTTATGCTACAACACAGCTGAACACCATCGAGGGTTGCTTTCACTCCAGTGGCAGAGTGGAGCAAGTGAGCTTGGGACAGAAGTCAAGTCTAAAATATTTACTATCACGCCCTCACCACGAAGAGTACGCAAGAGTACATACCATTTAATGGTGTCTGGTTTAAACTTTACATAAAATGAGTCACACTGTATGTATTCTTATGCCTTGCTTCTTTCCTTCAATATTGTGGACTTATCCATGTTGTTACATGTAAATGAAGTTAGATATTATTCATCATCTATCCAATTCACTCTTTTTTTTTTTTTTTTTTGCGGTACGCAGGCCTCTCACTGTTGTGGCCCCTCCCGCTGCAGAGCACAGGCTCTGGATTCGCAAGCTCCGCGGCATGTGGGATCCTCCTGGACCGGGGCACGAACCCACGTCCCCTGCATCGGCAGGCAGACTCTCAACCACTGTGCCACCAGGGAAGCCCTATCCAATTCACTCTTGATGGACAGTTTCAGGCTACTATGAGCAACACTGCTGGGAATATACTTTGTTGTTTTTGTTGTTCCCGACCAGGGATTGAGAACGCATGCCCCCTGCAGTGGAAGCGCAGAGCCCTAACCACTGGACCGCTAGGGAATTCCCTGCTGTGCATATATTCAAGTAACAATGCACATACACATGCTTTTTTTTCTAGGGTATCTATTATCAGGAATGGACTTGCTCGGTCATAGAATATGTATTTTTTTAACTTCATGTATTTATTGAACCCCTCTTCTGTGACATGCCTGTTCAAGTCTTGCTATTGAGTTGTCCTTTTTATCATGAGTTCTTTTCATGTTTCGGATACAAAATCTTTGTAGGTAAAAGATGTTACAAATATTTTCCCCTCTTACATGGCTTGTCTTTTTACATTTTCTTTTGATGACCAAAAAATTTATATTTTAATTGAATTGATCAGTCTTTTCCTTTATGGTTATGGCTTTCAGAGCTTGTTTTTAAAAATCCTTCCCTATCTCAAATTACCTTATGAAAGATTTACGTTTTGCCCTTGGCACTTGGGTCTTTTCTTTAACACACCTGGAGTTGATTTTGTGATGGAACACAGTTACTGGAAAGTCTGTCTTTTCTCCTCTGCTCTGCAGTGCTCTAAAAGCATGGGTCTGTTTCTGGGTTCTCTACTAGTTCCCTCTGCTTGTCTGTACTTGCATGAATGCCACACTTTAGTTACTGTAGCTTTATAATAAATCTTGATTTGAGGTGGATCAAATCCTCTCACCTTGTTCATTTGCTCCCTGAACATCTTGGCTATTCCTGGCCCTTCGCATTTTTTACATTTTAGAATCAACCTGTTGAATATAAATGATAATAATCATTCCATTTCCCCCTTTCTATTAGTTTGGAAATTACAGTCTTTTCCTATTCACTTTACTGGTTGCTTTGGAAATTAGACACATACTTAACCAAGTCTAAAAACTTTTCCTTCCTCATGGACAACAGAAGGATCTTACAACATTTTAACTTCATTTCCCATACACACCCATTCTTCAATTTACAAATTATTGCCTGACGTTTTACTTCTTTGTTTTCATAAAGCCCCTACTCTTTCATATAAGCAATGTTTGTCCACATCTGTTCACATGTTTACCTTTCTTTGCTCTTCATTCTCTTGTGTATATTAAACCTTCCATCTGTGTTCACTTCACTTCTACCTGTAGTCTATCCTTAAACATTTCTTTAATGATGATATACTGCTGAATTCTGTTTTTCTTTGAGAATGTCTTATCTCCATTCTTGAAAGATATTTTCACTGTGTGTAGACATCTGGATTGGTAGTTATTTCCTTCAGCATATTGAGGATATCATTTCACTGGTTTCTAACATTATTTAAAAGTCAGATATTCTTCTGAAGGTAATCTGTCATTAATTTTTTTTCCCGGAATTTTCTCTATAATGTGTCTAGGTTCATGTTTCTTTTCATCTCTTCCCAGTTTGGAATTTGCTGGCCTCTTATCTATGAACTGTTGTCTTTCGTAGATTCTGGAAAATTCTCAGCCATTCTCTCCTCTCCTTTTAGGACTTTCATCATACCTATGTTTGTACCATCCATAACCCTTACCCTCTTTTACACCTATAGTCTCTACCACTGTCTGTGTGATGGTTAATGTATGTGTCAATGTACTGGGCTAAGGGGTGACCAGAGGGCTGGTAAAATATAATTTCTGGGTGTGTCTGTGAGGGTGTTTCCAGAGAGATCAGCATTTAAATTGGTGGACTTTGTAAGGAAGATCATCTTCACCAATTGCAGGTGGGTATCATCCAGTCTGGTGATGGCCTGAACAGAACAGAAAGGTAAAAGAAGGGCAAATTTGCTCTCTGCTTGAGCTGGGACATCCATCTTCTCCTGCTCTTGAACATCAGCACTTCTGGTTCTTGGGCCTTTGGACTTGGACTGGGATTTTGGACACTAAGAGGCCAGCAGTTCCCAGGCCTTCGGATTTGGGCTGGAACCACACAACCGACTTTCCTGGCCTCCACCTGGCAGACAGCAGATTATGGAATTTCTAACCCTCCAAAATCATGTGAGTGAATCCCTCCGAATAAACCTCCTTCTGTATATCTATATATATGTCCTACTAGTTCTGTTTCTCTGGAGAACCCTAATAGTTTCTCTCTCTGTGCAGCACTCAGGTGATTTCTTCTAATTTATCTTCTGATTCACCAATTCTCTCTTCTGCTGAAATCCCATCTGCTGCCAAAATGTTTGATATCCATGTTTCGTGCGTGCTCTGGTTGTTCTGACAGTGATTACTGCCCTTGAAAATGATTTGCAGGGGACTGATTTGCTAAGGGGAGGATGAACATACCCTCTTCCAGAGAAGCTTTCTGTTCGCCTCTGCCAGATTCCTAGAGGGCAGGCCCTGTCTAACACAATTCACTGTTTGAGATTCACTGGCCTACCCATGCAAGGAGTAAGCAGGATGTAAATCTGCAGGAGGCTGGTCTGTGCCCACCACTTCTCAGGGATGTGTTTTTCCCCCTTTTCCCTTTTCATCTCTTAGTCGGCCCACTGCCAAGGCAGCTGTTTCTAGAATCCCCTGTGGAGTCTGGAGGAAGGGGAGCAGGTTGAGTCCTAGTGCTTAATGCGTGGGGCAACTTCTTTAAGACTTCACAGGGTCGACCTCTGTTTCCCTCACTCTTCGACTTGATGAACCAAAGCCCTCTTGTGTTTTGGCAAATGTCTTACGTAAAAACTGGTTTTAGTGCTCTGATATGTACTTACCTCTCTGCATCAGACTCCCCCCTAAAATTAACCTGGCAGTTCCCTAACCATCTTTTCAAATACTTTAAAAGGTGACTTAAAATAAAAAGATCACGTTGTTTTCAGTGGGAGGGTAGATCCAACCAGCCTCGCCTGTTCTCATCAGGTACTAAACCCGGTCAATGTCTTTACGGCGTGCGAATAAGCTGTGCTGCCCCAAGTGAACAAACGAGCCTCTGTGGCTGTGCAGTCCTTACGGCCAGCACTCTTCTGGTTGCAGTATTTTAATGAAAGCTAAAAGGTACTAACTGTAACAGTTGTACAACACCATATACATGTGAACATTTAATAAATATCATCTGTTAACAGATACACAGGATGAAACTTCCTCCCAGTGAAAATTTTGAATCCGATACTTCAGTTTTCCCCCTTGGAACACTTGAATTTGCTGACATTAGGAACCGATTACATTTTCTACTTAAGTAAAATTTTCCAAAAAACTAACCGAATCCCTTTTAAGGCATCCAAGCTTACTTTATTAAATAATTTGCACTAGAAAATTTGTGACAGTTGTATTTTGCCTTGACTTCTTAAATAAATAATACTAAATATAATTCTTTTCTTGTTTCTTGATGACTCACGGTAATCATCAAGAACACCAATTGTTATACTGTGTTCTAATACACTGATAGAGATTTTTTTTTTTTTTTTTTGCGGTATGCGGGCCTCTCTCACTGTTGTGGCCTCTCCTGTTGCGGAGCACAGGCTCTGAACGCGCAGGCTCAGCGGCCATGGCTCACGGGCCCAGCTGCTCCGCGGCATGTGGGATCTTCTCGGACCAGGGCACGAACCCGTGTCCCCTGCATCAGCAGGCAGACTTTCAACCACTGCGCCACCAGGGAAGCCCTGATAGAGGTTTTTGAAAGAAGACAAGACCCTATGCATTTACATTCATCCCTAACTGCACCTCTGTTCCTCCTGTCCCCTCACCCCCATCTCACCCTTACTGGTGTGTGTTTGGCATTCCTGTGCATGCCTTTTCTTTTCTTATTCCCTTACTATCAAGAAACATTTATGCTTTTCCCCTATGCCTATTTATCCAACTTATTCCTGATCCTTCTCATTTGTTTTTAAACCAGATGTGGGTTGGGGGACCAGATAATGTTGCATTTTGCTTAAGAAAGAGCTGTTCACTTGTCAATATCTTCCCACTGTCACTTTTTTCCTTAAAGAGGGAACTAAACACTAACATTTCAATCTGTCCTAGGATTAAAAACTGGAAAAATCTAGGTATTTGGATCTGGACACCATGGACACACACAAAAATCTACTTTATAGTATTCTGCAGTTCTTCAGAACGCAGGCAACATTAAAGCTTATAGGTAAAGACTTGCAAAAAAGGCCTGAAGGTGTGATTAGGGCAGGCCAGGAAGACTGATCTAACTGAAATTTCACCATCAAGTAAACTGTAATACTTTTAGGAGGGAGTGGGGTCATGGTGAGGTGGAAATGAAACCCACTGTGCTTTGGATTGATTCTGGTGTTACCAGGAGTCTGCTTAAAAGGCTGGTCAAAAAGAACTAAAATGGAGTACGAGACATATCTAGCAGATGGTCCCTCTTAAATCTATTTCCATTCTAAAATATCTAAACCTTGGCCTCTAGATCCCTAATCTGATGGATAGAAAGCGTGGAAAGTAAAACAAAGGGTACTCTCTTCTAGTCCATGGCACATTAAATGTGCCAAAAATAAAAACAACACCAAGCTAAATTAAGAGTTAAAACAGACTTTTAGAAATCTATCCATACTGTGGACATTATAACACATAGTGTTATATCACTTACGTAACCATCAGCACAAATAAATCTTGTAAACTTTTTCCTGAGACGGTGGTTTCTGCCCATGACAGCACAAGTAACCATATTAATTGGAATTTTAATTGAACTGATTTAATAGCAGGCTATACCAGCAATTTTACTTTGCTGAGGTGATAGTGATGTTTCTTAAATTATTAAAATGAAGTTTTAATAATTCATTAAAACTTCAGTGGCGCAGTGGTTGAGAGTCCAACTGCAGATGCAGGGGACACAGGTTCGTGCCCTGGTCTGGGAGGATCCCACATGCCGCGGAGCGGCTGGGTCCATGAGCCATGGTTGCTGGGCCTGTGCGTCCGGAGCCTGTGCTCCGCAGCAGGAGAGGCCACAACAGTGAGAGGCCTGCGTACCGCAAAAAAAAAAAAAAAAAAAAAAAAAGAAGAAGTTTCCTTTCTAAACTATAGGGATTCTGGGACTTCCCTGGTGGTCCAGTGGGTAACACTCTGCACTCCCAATGCAGGGGCCCAGGTTCGATCCCTGGTCAGGGAACTGTATCCTGCATGCCGCAACTAAAAGAGCCCGAATGCTGCAACTAAAGATCCTGCGTGCTGCAACTAAGATCCAGCACAGCCAAATAAATAAATAAATAAATAAATAAATAAAAATTAAATAAATAAATAAACTATAGGGATTCTGCTCTCAGTGGTAATGAGGACTAAGAATTCTGAATAGAACCCTCTCTCTTATACAACAGTAAAGCGGATTTATAGAGACAATCAGCTTTGCATGTTAAGGGCTATCTTATCAAGAGAGAATCTACTCTCTTCCATCATTAAGGAGTGCTGTATAATAGCTTCTGTTCCATCAAACTGATTTCTGTTTTCGCTAACCGTTGTTTAAGCACTTAAGACACTTACAAAAACCATTCTGGTGGTGAAAAATAATAACAGTGGTCCAGCCACTACTGAGCTTTTACCATGTTCCAGCCACAGTTCTTATGTTTTAAACAACTTATTTCATACTTGAGAAAGAGGAACTGGCCTGACACTGACACTTAGGAGTGGGCCTGGTATTCACAGCTAGGCCTAGTGTTTTCTGTTGGACATAAAACAATCTTGCAGAACACCAACATCAGACCCGATCACACTGGTCTCAAACACATAATTTTTTTAAGCACAGACAAAAACAAGGTCACTGTGCAATCACAAAAATACCAAACCTCCCCCTTCTAGCTAATGGAAGTCCCTGCTGGCTTTAGGTTTACTTTGGTCTGCATTCCTAGATATTTGTTAAGATTCTCAGTCACAGAGTTATTTATGCTTTCCGACATCACCAGTCCCCGAGCAAATCCCACTTACTTGAATTGGATTGAACAAACAATCCTTTGTTCTTGCAGCTGTCCTGAAATCACGTAACACAAGCCCAAATCCTCTAATAAGTCCTTTCTAACACCCTCTTATTGAGAAGCCCGAAAGACCCCATGGTGTGTGACCTCCCACACTTCAAATGGGTACTGAACTCAACTTGTTTAACCAGGTATGCTCCTGGTGGCCTCTGGCAACAGCGCATTGGCAGAAATGAAGGGCTCATCGAGATTTGGCTGAAGGTCTTTCTGCCCTGCACTGGGAACCTCGACAACAGAGTGCATATCTAAAAGTCCTTCTGAGGTGCAACCTGCCTCTGGCTGGGAGGTAAGCTCATGCTCAAGTGAGCTCAAATATTTCACTGAAGCCTTTCAGTGTTGGGCTTATTTTGCTTTCCTAGAAAAAGGTCTTTGGGGAATATTTTGTTCTGTCCAGTTGGACTTGTCATTGTTCCCTGACAAAACTGTTTTCTGGCCTTCTAACACCTGCTCCTATGATCTATCTATCTAGTGTTGACTCTTGTCTACAAGAGAAATACACTGTAATGAGAGGATGGACAGAGACCAGACTGGTCCATCTGAACTGGCCCTGGAGGCTAAGTTCAGAAGATCTCCGACTGGCAAAAACATTTCAAAACTTTACAAGGTATGACATATATATGAGCCTTGAAAATATAACAGAAAGTGACAGAAGTCAGTCAGAAAAGACTACACAGTGCATACTCCCATTTATACGAAATGTCCAGAACAGGCAAATCTATACAGTGTATTAGTAGTTGCCTAGGGATAGGGGTAGGACTAGAAGAGAGGCATTGTTAAGGGGTACAGGGTTTCCTTTTGGGGGGATAATTACACAACTCTGTGAATATACTAAAAACCACTGTAGTATACACTTTAAATGGGCGAATTTTATGATATGTAAGTTGTATTTCAATAAAGATGTTTAAAAAAACCTTATTAGGACTTGACTTCAATTTTGTCTTTGTGTGAACTGCTTTGCTTAGTTTCAAATGCCCAGAACCAGGAGGCTTCATCTGGTCCCTGGCCTCTGCGACTGGAAATAAAAAGTTACACAAGCATTATTCTTATGGACCACTGTAGTTCTTATGAATCATCTCAATCTGAAACTGCATCTCTTCCAGGCCAAACATCTGTTTCCTTCATGTTTTCTCCATAATCCTAACACGTTACACTTATCTCTCAATTGACTCAATTTCACCAAGGACAATTTGGAATTGGAAGTAGCCATTTTGCAGGGAGCTTCCGACATGAACAAGATTGTCCATCTGAGATACATCAATATTGTACCAACACTGGGGCAGGGATTTCAAGAGCTACCCCCATGGGTATTTCCAGTGTATGGCCTTCCCAGCGATGACACAACCTTGGTAAGACAAAGATAGGAACCAAGCGTTGATGTACATCTTTAAACACCTCCAAATGAGCTATGAGTTTGTTTGATGATTGTTTATTTTTAGGGTAGATTGAGGCGTCCTCATGCTAAACAGCTATGTTGTAACGGCAAAAGAAAAATTAATAGATTCTGTATTCCTGATTGGGGAAATCCCAACTATTCTCAAGTAACAGGACCACACATTACACTGATGTTGCTCTGAAAGAACTCTATAAGCTGATCTTTTACTCAGACTCTCCGCTGTCGCCATCATCCACAAACTTCAAGAGAGAAATAAAGAGAACACATGAGATCTTAAAACTATACTTATCAAAGCACTTAAAAACCCTCTTAACTTCCACAGTCTTAAGTACTGCCAAGAGCCTTGATAGCAATAAGACAAATCATCTCTACGACCCACAAGTCGACTCCTTATGAGTTGATAGTAGGCTGCCTTTTTCAAGTGGGAATTTTGGTTTAAATCTTAGGTTCTACACTGATACTACAATGATACCCCAGGTTTATCACAAACAGAGAAGAGCTTATGAATGATTTAAAATCTGGAGTTTTGGTTTTCTGGAAAAGATGCCCCCAGAGAAAACTCTCAATTGATTATCAATAGAAAGGAACTGATCAGATATTGTTAACAACTGATTCAGTGGTAACAGTTTGAGGTGGCATTCATTGGATTCATGTTTCCCAACTTAAAAGACACATATCACACCCTTCCAACTCCTGTGCATCCATTCCTTCTAAGGAATTCTCCAGAAGATACTGACTTCAAAATGGACAGCTCCTACCCAATATGACAAAATCAGATTAATTTTCTGATTCTTCAGTACTCTTTACTATTAATCTTGACTATTAAAACCAATACGATCTTTCATCTTCATCCTATTGTTTCTGAACTCCTAAGATCTCCTTCTGCCACTTAAGGAAAAACAAAACTCTTGTACTTCCCCCCCACCCCAGACCATAGTTACTAATCTGAATTTAACAGATTGCTGGATCTATTATCCTCCATCTGACCCTGCTGACAAAAACTTAATAACTGTTCTTTTAAGCACTACAGAAGGCAGATTCCCTTTTATAGGGAATATTATATCATATCCCAGGCTTCGGCCATAGAAAAATGGACCCTGACCTCGAATTAACATGTTTCTGCTGAAGTCATTACAATCCTAACAGCAAGACCTATTCAGTCAGAAAGACACTAATCCTGGGACCATCCTGATTATGATAGCCAGTTCGTTCTCTTCAGAGATACTTGAGCCTGGCTTGCAGGAACTATTTAACTCCACTTAAGGAATCTGTCCATTTTAAGGGACCAAAACTGGCTCACTCTTGCTGTAATGAATGATACTTACATTCCAATACGCCCACTACTAGGATACTACTTCTATGTTGGACACAGGGTTTACACATGCCCGCTGCACACTAACTCATTCTGTATATTTAAGTAACTGTTTGGGATTTTCAGGTATTAAAACCACCACCCCAACTTGTTCAACTACAGGTATGTTCCTGGTGGTCTTGCTGGAGAGCACTGACATACTTAATAGATAGGTAATACTACCATTACTTTATGGTTATGGAAACCTGGTGAGGTTCAGTGACTTGTTCAAAGTCACACATCTAGTAAGTAGCAGAAACTGGTAGCAGACTCCAAACCTGCCTGACTCCAAGTCCTGAATTTTTAATCATTATGCTATACTGCATATATGCTCAGTGTCGCAAATTCTTCCATCATTCTAACTGCTCACCTCAACAAGTTTATTCACTATTCATACACAAACCGTCAAATTTCTCAACATCTTAACTGACCCTCATAACAGTCACTTCTCTTTTAACGGCAGATTTTAGAGTCTAGGAAAAACCCCTGAATTTCTTCATTAGCATAGTAAACTGTGGATTATCTAAAACTATTTTATCTTTGGTGTATACAGATAATTGAATACTTCAAGACAAATAATGAAGCCCTATCATGAAGTCCTTCTCACTTAAACAAATTTTCCTTAAACCATACCAGATATAGATGGCCAGCTTTTTGAGAAGCAAGACCCAATCTAAACTTAGCAATTATTTCTCTCTTAAATTTGCTGTACTTATTGTATTTATTGGGAGTGTCAGATTTTATAACTTTTTGCTGGGCAACTGGCAATAAAAAGAACAGGTAAAATCTTATTTGAATTAATTTCATGAGTAATTAAATTATTATTTTAGAATTTCATAAGGAGTATTTTTTGTTTGTTTTCTTTATAATGAGTATATTCAGTATTATACTCTCAGTCTCTAGAATGACAAACTACCTGCTATATATCATCTTTAATAAGTTAGTAAAATTAAGTACTCTTATGAAGTATTCTTATGGAATATGGAAAAAAAGTACCACACACATCTTCCTCTTCTCCCTCCTACATTTTTTCACTGCCTAGTATACCTGAGGAATTTAACTTTTTTCTGTAGGGCTTTATTTTGGTGTACAGATTTGGAGTTAAGATAGGTTAGTTGAGAGTGATTAGTACATCTGCTATGAAGACAAGGGGAAAAAACCCTAATTTGGATTATCTGATTATATGATATTCAGATCAGAGTTCTTTGTATGTCTGCTTTGTAACAGAACCTACATTTGTAATAGTATATATTGGAAAGGAAGTATTCTTATAAAACTGAAAGGCTTATTCTACTTATGCTCCTAACTTCTCTATTTAATCATGTTAATAATATAATAAAGGCAAAATGTGAACTGATTAGATATACTTGAGTGGTAAAATAAGGCTATTTCACATATCTAATAAGGCTATTTCACAAATTTAGTTAGAAAGGTACTCAGATTAATATTTGGCTTCTAAGTTCTCAGATAAATAATTAAAATAGTAATTACTTATTAGTTCATTATTCAGAAGGTACCAAGGTGTTTCCAAGATTAAACATGTTAGTAATTTAACAAAAACTTGGTCACATTGTCAAATAGCTAGGATCTCCTGCCATCAAATATATTACTGAGTGTGTGGTCACTTGAAAAAGCACAAGTATCTTGTCCCAAATTTCGGAATATTATCTTTAGTAGGTATATGAGTAGAATTGTGTCCCCCCCCCGCCCCCGCCCAAGACATACTCAAGTCCTAACCCCTAGCACCTGTAAATATAGCCCTATTTGGAAATAGGGTCTCTGCAGATGTATCAAGTTAGATGAGGTCATACTGGAGTAGGGTGGGCCATAATCCAATGACTGGTGTCCTTAGAAGGGAGATGTGGTGCTGAAGCCAGAGACAGAGGGAAGGCCCCATAAAGATGGAAGCAGAAACTGGAGAGATGCAGCTACACGTTGAGGACTGTCAAGGAATGTTAGTAACTGTCAGAAGCTAGGAAGAAGCAAAGGATCCTTCCCTACAACCTTCCCTGCCAACACCATAATTTCAGACTTTTAGCCTTCTGAACTGTGAGGAAATAAATTTCTCTTGTTTTAAATCACCCAGTGTGTGGCGGCTGCTGTGACAGCCCTGGGAAACTCATATGGTGGATCAAAATCCAAGAAATTAACAAAGGTAAGGGGCCCTCCTGGTTCTCCAATCTTTGGGAGAAAACCTCTTTATTGATCTTTGTTGGGTTTTCTTCTCTCCCTGAACATAGATACTTCTCAAGGATCAGTTCTCTGGCTTTCACTCTTACACACACATTTTCCTGTTGAGAGTCAATCTGTCACTGCTAAAAGTCCTAAACTGGTAATCTCCAGTCTTGATCTCACCCACCCTGCCTTTCAACGGCTCTGTGGCATGTTGCCTGGTCATCACCCAAGCATGGTTCACACAGAACAAATCTTGCTGACTTACTCTTAAAACTGGGCTCCCACCTCCTCCCAATGATTTTCATAGTAGTTATGGCATCTAACAGATTCCTATCGAGTGTACAATTACCGTTCTTTTTTGTACCATTAAGAAAGAAAAAGTAACTGTAAAGATTATTAATTGCAAAACATATTTGAATTTAGAGATAATAAAATATGAAAAACTGTGACTTATAATCAATGAATATAATAAAATGTTATCAGTATTTTCCTGGTCATCCAGGTACCCTGACCCTCTTATTCCCTCAAACCACATATTCAATATCATCAGGTAGTAATGATTCTTCCTTTACAAAGTCTCTTAATACCCATTTTCTTTATAGTATTATGCTAAGCATCTTCATTCATACAAAGACAACTGTACTGTTACTGGTTTTTGGACTGTCTCTCCCCAGCCAACCCCCTATGAATTTGACCAATATCAAATTCATTTTCCTAAAATATCTGTAAATGTTTTATTTTTCATTCATTTAAGGCAGACTCTTTATTACCACTAGGATAAAACCCAAGCTTGCTTGGCCAAGCTGTGGTAGACACTGCTAGTTGCATACAATATCCATTCTCCTGTAATTTTGTGAGGCAGTTACATACCCAACTAATATACATGTATTCCCAGATTCTCTTGCAGCTAGGAAAGATGACGTGACATAAACTGGCAGAAGTTTTTTGGGGACTTCTAGGAACATATTCCATACAAGAGTTACCCCTTTCTAGAATATGAGGCTAAAGATGAAGCAAAAATCTTATAACCATGAAGCAATAAATATACGGATGACAAACTAAGGACGGTGGATTATAAAAATATAAGGGGCCTAGGTCACTGTAGAGCCACTCTACCAGTCCTGGACTTCCTATTTCTGAATATTTTATGCAATAATAATAAAATCCCATTTGGTTTAAGCCATTTTGAAGGGATCCTGTTATACGCAGTTGAATGCACTCCTAGCTGAAACTAGTGTTCAAGGCTTTTCACAACATGTTCTCAACTGCTCATTTTTCTTATTTCCCATTATTTTCTATACTTGTAGGCTTCCATGCTTTATTCACATCATTGTGCACTGAATTCACTGCTTTATCAAATATGCAATGTTCTTCTACCCCTCTGTGCTTTTATACATTTTCAAAGAAATGTCATTCCCTCACCTGGGCAAACTCCTACTTATTATGTAAGATCCAGCTCAAATACACAGTGTTAACTTGCTCTTTCCTTAGTGAACCTGTAACACATTGTTCCTACCTCTAGTCTAGTGCTGATTGTTGATTTACTCATCTGCTTCCCCAATTAGACTATTAACTCCTCAGATGCAGGAACTATATGTCTTTTTCATCATATATCCCCAAGTTTGGCACATGGTTAAGTTTTCAATAAATATTTTAATCAAGAATAAAACACTAACTGGATTTTTTAAACTGGTATTTTTTGCATTGAAAGTAATTCAATAATCACAGACATATGAACTGTGCCATCATATATGTGTCCCATCAGATACTGTTCAACTATTTTCTTTGCTCCCCGTGGGTAACTTATTAGAAAAATATTGTAGTATTAATACCACCTAAAAAACCCAGTTACCATGTTTTATTCTTCTTAATACTTCCTATAGGATACAGCACCAAACTTTTATCTAATAAGCACTTAAAAATACTTGACTTAGGGACTTCCTTAGTGGCGCAGTGTATAAGAATCCACCTGCCAATGCAGGGGACACGGGTTCGATCCCTGGTCCGGGAAGATCCCACATGCCACGGAGCAACTAAGCCCGGGAGCCACAACTACCGAGCCTGCGGTCCAGAGCCCGCAAGCCACAGCTACTGAAGCCTGCATGCCTAGAATCCGTGCTCTGCAACAAGAGAAGCCACTGCAGTGAGAAGCCCATGTACCGCAACGAAGAGTAGCCCCCACTCGCCGCAACTAGAGAAAGCCCGTGCACAGCAACAAAAACCCAACGCAGGGACTTCCCTGGTGGCGCATTGGTTAAGAATCCGCCTACCAATGCAGGGAACACGGGCTCAAGCCCTGGTCCTGGAAGATCCAACACGCCACGGAGCAACTAAGCCTGTGCACCACAACTACAGAGCCTGCGCTCTAGAGCCCGTGAGCCACAACTACTGAGCCTGTGAGCCACAACTACTGAAGCCCAAGTGCCTAGATCCCATGCTCCGCAACAAGAGAAGCCACTGCAATGAGAAGCCCACGCACCACAACGAAGACTAGCCCCCTCTCACCGCAACTAGAGAAAGCCAGCTTGCAGCAACGAAGACCCAATGCAGCCAAAAATAAATAAATAAATAAATTAAAAATAACAGACCCAACGCAGGCAAAAAAAAGAAAATTAAATTAAATCTTTAAAAAAAAGAAAAGCTAGACTTGACTTCATAGCATTATGGAAAACATAGAAGACACTATACCTATAGAGGAAGACTGTGGACTAATCAGAAGGTCCTCTTGGACTTGTTCACTTCCTGGCACTGTCTGCTGATCACTCAGTGAACTCTGAGATGCACTGACAGGCTGGGATACTTCCTCATGGACCTCCTCATCACTTAACCTTTCTACTTTGACCCGGACATCTTCCTCGGTACCCAGAGGTAAGGTAGTTTTTGTGTTCTCACAAGTCACATAATCAGCCATTCTTCTACCTGTCTCAGATGGGCCAGGTAATTCTAAAGTCCGGGTATTTTCTGCTTGCTTAAGCTTATCAGGCTGAATCCTTCGATCAATTCCAAAAGGAAAAGTCCAGGGAAAAGCTAGAGAAGAGTCAACTGGTTGATTTCTATTTTCTGAGTAGGAAGCTGAAGAATTCAATACCTGTGGAGAACTTGTTTGTGTGCTACACTTCACAGGACTTTCAGGAGACATAACAATGTAGCTTTTGCGCTTTCTCCTCGACTCTCGGCAAACAGGAATGGTTCTTTCTACCACACTGCACTCTGAAGACACTGGAGAAATGCTTCCATCTCGAGACGTAAAATTGCAGTTAGAGTTATTTTCTTGTCCAGCATCTAGACCCTTTTCTGGTTGGCTGTTGGGTGTATTCCATAAAATGCTTGATTTCATGAACTCTGAGCAGGTGCTAGCAACACTGAACATTTGCATATAGCTGGCTGCAGCTAGAACATCAATGATATTTTCTGTGTTAATTGACAGAGTGGCTGTGTAAGCATATTCTAAAAGGGGTATAAAGCCAGTCACTGTGACATGATGCAAATCCAACACATTCTTGTTCTCATCCTCTGCTTGGCCTACAAGTTTGGTGCGAAAGAAATCACTGCAAGCTGCTAGTACCACCTTATGTGCCCGGAAGATTTTGTCCTGGACACGAATAGTGATATCACAAAAATGTCCATCATTTCGAAGCATATTTAGCTTTCCAAGCATTTCCTGGCTATGGGAAGAAGAGCTATGAGTAAATGTTTTCACACCCATCTTTTCCTTCCTCTTCTACCGATGCTCTTCAAGGATGCAAATGAATCAGAATGTCCTAAAAGATACATAAAATAAGCATTAGTTGATGGTTTAGTAGCTGAAATAAAAGGTGGTTTAGATCGTTTTCATGAGGCCACCATGCTAAATCAACAAGCTGAAAGATGGTAGTGAGAAAGTTAGTTCAAGGTAAGAAATATATTAAAGTGCATTCGCTGTATCTGTCCCCTAAAGTGTCCTATCAGTGGAGTCTGTGAGCTAATGTCACACTTAATGAGCTGCATAGTTTTAAATAATAATAATTTGCAAATAATGACAATTATAGAATACTATTTTCCAGATATAGTTCTAAATGCTTCACATTCGATAATTTGATTGTCATGATGTCTCTACCAGTAGGTACATTTTATCCCCATTTAACAGAAAAAGGTTAACTACCTTGCTGAAGTCAGAAAATTATTAAGTGGCAGACCCAGGGTTCAAATCCAGTCAGGCTGGCTCCAGAACCTACACTCTTAACCTCAATGCTTTATCCTGCCTCTTTTAGGATATAAAGTGAGTAAATACAAGTGACCAAGAGTCTAAGTTTTATGACGTGATAGGTCTGCATTCTTTCTTCAACAATTCCTCCAAGGCTGTTTGTTATAAGGACTAAATGAGACAATACACGCCGCACATGCTGAGCACAGTATTTGGCACGTTGTGAGCACTCAAGTGAAAGCAGCTACTGCTGTTTAGATTACTAACACGATAAAACCACCTTCCTGAAAGAAAATTCATAAAACAAATAATGTTTAGTAATCAACTGACTGGATTTTCCCTTAAAAAAAAAAAGTTGGTTTGCCTGTATCACATTTTACATTTATTCACTAAAAATGTAAAAAACTGACATTCTTAAATACTTCTAATTTTGCAAATCTAATAATACTTTTAAATAACAGTTTTTACAGTACTTTCCCCCTAAACTCTTTTTACATCCTCTATGTGAAAGTCACGGAGGCTTGTACTAGCCCCTTGATAAAGGCAAGAAAACACTAATGCTCAGAGAAGTTAAATGGCTAACAAATGACAACCAAAGCTAAGATCTGGGTCTTTTGACTGTTAGATTGCTTTTCCAATACAAGAACACATAGCTAAACACATATATATGGAATTTAAGAAAAAAAAAATGTCATGAAGAACCTAGGGGTAAGACAGGAATAAAGACACAGACCTACTAGAGAATGGACTTGAGGATACGGGGAGGGGGAAGGGTAAGCTGTGACAAAGCGAGAGTGGCATGGACATATATACACTACCAAACGTAAAATAGATAGCTAGTGGGAAGCAGCCGCATAGCACAGGGAGATCAGCTCGGTGCTTTGTGACCACCTAGAGGGGTGGGATAGGGAGGGTGGGAGGGAGGGAGACTCAAGAGGGAAGAGATATGGGAACATATGTATATGTATAACTGATTCACTTTGTTATAAAGCAGAAACTAACACACCATTGTAAAGCAATTATACTCCAATAAAGATGTAAAAAAAAAAACAAAAAAACCCCACATAGCTATGTACATCAATTATTTTATCTAAGACAAATAACTTTTCTTTTTTTAAAAAAAAAAGTACTAAAATAAATGCAAAACAAATTTGGGGAAACACTTTTTGTAAATCATCTCTAGATAAAGAAGATTTCAAATGTCTCAAAAATATAGCCACCAGTTAAAAATGGTGTTGAAGATCATGAATATTTAACTGACCTGGAAAAATGTGTGGTTCTGAGTATTAAATGAATGCACAATTACTGAATACAGTGAAAACTCAATAGTGGTCATTATTATGTATTTAGAGAAAAATGTGATGAGTATATAGACGATAATCATCTTTGTGAAATATATACACACATGTTTATATTTGTACACACACACACACAGAACAAGAGAACATGAGGTCTTAACTAGAGATTCATGGATTCACTAAGGGCGCCATGATCCTTCTGAAATTGCACACAGAATGTGTGTATTGATGGTAGCTTTCATCATATTCAAGGGAATCACTGGTAGACTATGGGTGTTTATTCTCTTCTTTTTGCACATTAAACAATTTTTTTCTTTTAAAAAGCACCATACTGCTGCAAAACCCTAGGGTTTCAGTTCCTCTTGGTTCAAACCCCAAAGTCATGCAGAGTAGGTCTACTTCTTCTTTCCCCTTGAAAAAGCTTTCAAAAACTGAAGATGGCAATCACATTCCATTCTTTCCTAAGGTTCTATTCTTTAAGCTAAACATCCCTTGTCCTTTTAAGTTCTCCTTAAAATTTGATGAACATCCTTGCTATGCTCTCAACAATCTCCATTTCCCGTACTCCTTTAAGACTGGTTCCCAGGGTTGTACACAATATGATAGGTATGGCAGGATTATAACTTGAGCATAACTTTACTATTTTTACCTCCCTTGTCTGGGTACAAATATTGGTAAGACTAGACCCGGTATTCTGACAGTCAAATCATACTACTGACTGATTTTGTTTATACTATTGAAAACTTAATTCAATAATCGACTGATTAGATGTGAGGAACTTTATTATGTAAAGAGAGGAACACAATTAAAAATAAAACATTGTCCTTGACCTCATTAAGTTTACAGTCTTGGGCTTCCCTGGTGGCACAGTGGTTAAGAATCCGCCTGCCAATACAGGGGACATGGGTTCGAGCCCTGGTCTAGGAAGATCCCACATGCCACAGAGCAACTAAGCCCGTGCGCCGCAACTACTGAGCCTGAGCTCTAGAGCCCGCGAGCCCCAACTACTGAGCCCGTGTGCCCCAACTACTGAGCCCACATGCCACAACTGCTGAAGCCCACGCACCTAGAGCCCATGCTCCACAACAAGAGAAGCCACAGCAGTGAGAAGTCCCCGCTCACCGCAACTAGAGAAAGCCCACGCGCAGCAACGAAGACCCAATGCAGCCAAAAAAACACAGAAAACGTACAGTCTTTATGAAGACGACACACGTACCTAATTAAAACTACACAGCTAGTGCTATGTGAAAGCAAACAAAGAAAAATTTAATTCTGAACGTGCAGGGCAGGAGAGGCACCATGGAGGGCAGGGAGTAATGAAAGTAGAGCTCTGCCAGGTGATAAAGCAGAGGAGAGTGCCAGGCTTTCATGGGACCTCACACGATCTCAGTGAGCGCTCACCATCCTGACGTGCCTTGCGTACAGTGTGTGCACTGTACTGGCAAATTGTTGTTAATGGCACTATAAGTTACTCTAAATGTGGGCATGCAGAGGTCGTCAGTTCAAACATCAATCCACTACATAAACATCACTTTCGAATGTTCTTTGTAAGTAAATGTACATGTGAAGGGGAAAAGATTTAAAAAAGACACCCTAAAGATTTCCAGCTCAATAAATATAAAAAATTCACTGAATATCCCAACATGAGAAGACAAAATGACCAATCTGAGGTTCTTCTTAGTCTGATAACACAATAAATGGCATGAAGCTCTGGGCCGAGCCAGCCAGGTAAGGCCGCTGAAGTAACTACCCTGACCAATCAGAGGCGACATCTCAAATATAAACCTGCCTGTGCGCTTTCCCAAAGACAAGCAATCACAACGAGACACCAGGCAGCTAAGACTGATCTGACCAAACTACCATTTAACATATCTGCTGATTTCTCTCTCACAGGAACGAGATGAAGAGGGAAAAAAATGGGAAAGCTTTATTTGGAAGATTTTTGTTCATTTGCTGTACCCCAGTAAACTGGCTTCTTTAAAAGCCAGGCCATGAGGAGCACTCAGTTTGATTGGGATCACATGGTTCAGGGAGGAACATGCCTTCAAGCAAGTGATACTCATAATCCAGGGAACATCTGCATGAACACAGGTGTGAAAGCAAGAAATTAAATACTATATTTGGAGAACATTTCAATCTTGGTTTGGGTGGAGGCCCCAAACAACAGATACTGCATCCAAAGTGAGGTGCAAGGCCACCTGGACATGGAGGCAGGGGAAAACTTAGTTTCAACCTTGAGTTACACCCACCTTCAACGTTCAAAGAGTTAAATATTAGGAAAGGACTTTGCCGAGTGATCGGTGTGTTGTGAGTTTCAAACCCTCTCCCACTCCCTTCTACTCCCCAGTAATGGAAAGGGGTTAAGGCAAATTTGCCCTTTGTTTCAGGTCTACAGAAAATGTGTCACACTTGAAAAAAATCTAATGGATACAAGTCTGATTTAAACTCTGGCCAAGACTACGAAGTATGCTTACCATCTCCCGACAGTATATAAAAGCAACGCCCGGAGTGGCTGAAGAGACTCTGGTGCCCAAATGCTGGGTTGCACATCCTGGTACCGCCATGTGTAGCAGTGGGACCTTAGGCAAGTCACCAAACTTCACCGTAATTTCTTCAGCAGTGAAACAGGGATAACAGAACTTACTTCAGAGAGCTCTGAGCATTAACTGGCCTTATACACATAAAGTGCTTTTAACAGTACTTAGCATGAAATAAATGCTACAGAAACATCAGCCGCTGCTGCTACTGTTATTAAAGACCTTTTCTTATTCAATCCTGGCTTCTCTCAATCCTGGAGGGTCCAGAAACCACAGTCAGCAAATGAGGAGGAATAAAAGGGCAGAGAGGAAAAACAGAAAGAAAAAGGAAGGCAAACAAACCTCACTTTCCACTGCAGACCTAGAGTAGGCCTGAGGTGGGCAAAGAAGAAAACCTTTAACTCTGAATTAAATTTATTAGTTCTCGAAAATAATGTTTCTATTCCCTGAAAGTAACTAGAAAAGTTATTAAGACTTGCCCTTCAAGAGGCTGGAGGGAGTATTAACCCCACAGAATAAATTTATGAGGATGGTGGAAGACAAAAATAAAATGGATTCTGAGTACCTTCCGTAAACTGTGTTTGTTCAATGTAATGGTTACACACATATGGTACAAAGTATAATACAGATGGAGGTATGGAATGGACGGAAGATGAAGATTAGACTGGGAAATGCCCTGTATGCCATGTATTTATTACATTAATTTCCCAACACAGGTCTGTGAAAACTTAGTCTCATGATATACTCTATAATAAATTACACAGACAAATATAATTTAGAAATACTGCAGTAACATACATTGTGGCAAAACTTGGGATGAAATTATGTTATTTGAAAAAGTCATACATAATATGGATAGTACAGAAGCCAGAAAGTATATCCTGAAATTTTTATAAATTAGATAATTCTATTTTAAAAAACCTCATATCTTTCCATATGCATGTAGATGAATATGTATGTGTGTAGTTATATATTTAATTTGGAACTCATTTAAAATTCTCAAATAAATATTTTTTCAATCCAATTACTAATGCAGAATTTATGTAGCACTCAAAATAAAAATGTATTTTGTAATAGCTTGCAATTTGAACTAGTGAGTAATTCAGAAAGTTTCCTTCCCATCCCTTTTATTCCAAATTACTTATGAAATAGTATATACGTGTTTATGAAAGCGGCCGTTGCTAAACAACATATACTTTAAGGAGAGAAAAATAGGGCTTCCCTGGTGGCGCAGTGGTTGAGACTCTGCCTGCCGATGCAGGGGACATGGGTTCGTGCCCCGGTCTGGAAGGATCCCACATGCTGCGGAGCGGCTGGGCCCGTGAGCCATGGCCGCTAAGCCTGCGTGTCCGGAGCCTCTGCTCCGCAGCGGGGGAGGCCACAACGATGAGAGACCCACGTACCGCAAAAAAAAAAAAAAAAAAAAAAGGGAGAGAAAAATATCCTATGATTCTGTTTTGCAGTTGGGTTGAAAAACATTTACCAAATAAGGTATATAGCCCAGTTGCTATAATAGTTTAAGTTAGACAAATATTAAGTTTTGAATTCTGACTCTTCCATTTACCATTCAGGCATTAAATCTTAAGTCTAGTTACTTCATCTCTCCATGCTTCAGTTTTCTCATTTGTAAAACAGGAATGGAAATTACACTTTCAAGATAGTCAAGAGGACTGAATTAGCACAATTCCTGGCACAAAGTAAACATTCAATAAATGTTAGCTTCTATTATTACCCTAGAAAAAGTGTGAATAAAATGAAATGGAGATAAAATTTCAAAATATCTACTCTATTTCTTATATGACACAGAGCACATCCTGAATATGTATATTTTGATATAAAGATTAACTGATAAAAATTATCAGAGGATTTGAGATTAAAATGGAGTAGCTCGGACTTCCCTGGTGGCACAGTGGTTAAGAATCCGCCTGCCAATGCAGGGTTCATGGGTTCGAGCTCTGGTCCAGGAAGATCCCACATGCCACGGAGCAACTAAGCCCGAGTGCCACAACTACCAAGCCTGCTCTCTGGAGCCCGCGAGCCACAACTACTAAGCCTGTGCTCTAGAGCCCGCGTGCCACAACTACTGAGCCCGCACGCCTAGAGCCCGTGCTCCACAACAAGAGAAGCCACTGCAACAAGAAGCCTGTGCACCTCAACGAAGAGTAGACTCCACTCACCGCAACTAGAGAAAGCCCGTGTGCAGCAACGAAGATCCAACACAGCCAATAAATAAATAAATAAAACTAAAAAAAAATGGAGTAGCTCTTCAGCATATAAAGTGAGGTGGCTGCCTCAGATGATTAAAGAGAAAGTAATGAGACTGCTAACCTTGAAACTAATTTGCGAGGATGTGAAACTTGATATTTAATAAGAATTTGCATGTTTAAATATCCAGCCACATCTCAAAACTGGAAACTAATTTTCCAAATTATACTAACAAGGTTTTAATTATGCTAAAACTGAACTGAGATAACTTCGTTCCCACCCTATATTCTAATTAAAACCAATCAAGGACAGAAAAGAAGGTTAGGGAGAGAGACATACTGAATTTAAGATGCCTCTAATAGGAATATCCAGGTGGAATTTATATATGAAGTATCTGTACTAGTTGACTGTGTAGAGTAGCAAATGCAGCACTAGGACCTTCAGATATGTTATCTCATGTGAGGTAAGATGATAATAATCTGATTTTACAGAGGAATTGAGACTTGAAACACTGCTTGTTTGAGGACACTTACGTTTATGTTTATACCAATGCTAAGGGCCTAGGACCTTATGCAATAGGTAACCACTGGAGAACCACTGGAGAGCAGTGTTATTTACAGCTACATTTTAAGATTATCCTGGTAGCAATACAGAGGGTGGCTGTTAGAGCAGTACAAGTGTAAGATAAGAGAAAATCGGACTAAATCAGTGGCAGTGAGGATAGAGAACATAAACTGAGAAATATTTAGGAGGTAAACCACCTAGGCATGATTTTGTGTTGGGGATGGGATGGGGGAGTAGTAGCAGACAAGAATGTAACCCTAGGTTTTGACATGGATGGTTGAGTGGATGGTATTTTCACCAAACAAGGCAGTGAAAGAGGAAGAGCTGGTTTTGGTAGGGCTTATATTTGAATGAAAAGAAATATTTTGGTTTTAAGCATACAATCTGAAATACTTCTGAGAGGAATATCCGAGAGTACACGTATATATGAAGTTACCTATTCTGGTCTGGAGTTCAGGGAAGAGGTCGGAGCTGGACCTAAATACTGGGTTTTACATAGGTCACTGGTAAATTTCATCCTGTTGAATTTGTTAGAGCCTAAGACATCTAAAGAATGTGTAGGGAGCAGAGGCAGAAAAGCAAGTTGTGAGAAGCTTGGAGCAAGCAGAGAGCAAAAGGATTCGGTGAAAACATTTTATGGTGTCTAATTTACATTTTGAACCTGTCCAGTATTTAGCATAATACAGAAGCAGTGAAATACATGAATGGATAGATACATGTCCTGAAATTTCTATCTGGTTTGGCTATATAAAGTGCCTATATCTATTCATTATCAGTGGTTAAAAGGTGAAGATAAAGTTGCAATTTGAATTTACAGCCTTGAATTTGAATTAAAAGCATCAGTATGAACTCATAATGTAGTTAATCTTCAGCCATGAATATCCCTAGCACCCAGACTGGCTTTCAAATTCCATTTCCCACTAAAAGAAATCACGGCTCCTTAGAGAAAAGACAGATTGCACTTTGGGGGCAGTAAATGTCCACCTGGAGCATCTCATCAGCTATGCAAGGAAGCTATCAAAGATCACTAGGGGTATGCCAAAATGCAAGTCACTTTGAGGAGGTTCCGATTGGCAAAAAATGCAACAGTAAACTGAATCAATGAAATACATTCATGAGTTCACATGACACTAGAAACAAAAACAAACCTAATCCATCACCTTTAAAGATGCTAATGAACCAAAAAATTATTTTGAAAACTGGTTTTAAAAAGAAGGAAAGAGGGACTTCCCTGGTGGTCCAGTGGCTATGACTCCATGCTCCCAATGCAGGGGGCCCAGGTTCGATCCCTGGTCAGGGAACTAGATGCCACATGCATGCTGCAACTAAGAGTTCGCATATCACAACTAAGGAGTCCGCATGCCACAACTAAGGAGCCCATGAGCTGCAACTAAGACCAGTGCAACTAAATTTAAAATAATAATAATAATAATAAAAGATCTCACATGCCACAATGAAGATCCTACATGCCTCAACTAAGACCCGGTGCAGCCTAAATAAACTAATTAATTTTAAAAGGGGGGGAGAATAAAGCATTTATCCTGCCTTTCCAATATAAACAGTGTTTTTAAGTAATCAAATAGAATATGAAAGGTTTCTCTTTATAGAAATATTCCAGCTAATAAATGAAGAAAGAATGTCAGAATTAGAAGAACACAATTTTGCACGCCCCCCCCCAAATAAAGAGGCATTAATCATCATGGTTTATAACTTCACAGAAAGAGCAGTAAGACACTGCAAAAAAGACTGAACAAAAATCTGACCAAGTTTCTAGATCCAACTACCAATTCACAGTAAATACAGAGGAACAGGAATATATTAAGCTATACCACTGCAGTGCAAACGGCAAAATTTAGACTGTGAGAAACTCTACAGGACAAAAGACTTGGAAGGAAAAAAACAGCAAGGAAGAAAGAGATAAAGGGGGAACTAGAATGGGAAACTCTGTGCATATCTTAAAGAATAAACATAAGATAATTGGAAATTTGTTTTTATTGACTACTTGAAAATGTCAAGAAATTATTGTTAATTTTTTTTTTTTTCTGGTACGCGGTCCTCTCACTTTCGTGGCCTCTCCCATTGCAGAGCACAGGCTCCGGACGCGCAGGCTCAGCAGCCATGGCTCACGGGCCCAGCCGCTCCGCGGCATTTGGGTCTTCCCGGACCGGGGCACGAACCCGTGTCCCCTGCATTGGCAGGTGGACTCTCAACCACTGCGCCACCAGGGAAGCCCCCTCACTGTGGTTTTGATTTGCATTTCCCTGATAACTAATGATGCTGAACATCTTTTCATGTGCTTATTGGCTATTTGCAAATCATCCTTGGAGAAATGTCTATTCAGCTACTTTGTCCATTTTTTAACTGGGTTGTCTTTTTATTATTGAATTGTAAAAGTTCTTTATTCTAGATACAAGTTGCTTATCGGATATACAGTTTACAAAAATTTTCTCCCATTCTGTGAGTTGTTATTTCACTTTCTTGGTGTCCTCTGAAGCACAAGTTTTTAATCTTGATGAAGTTTAACATCTATTTTTTTCTTTTGTTGCTTGTGTTTTTGGTGTCATATCCAAGAATTCCTTGCCAACGCCAATGTCATGAGGAATTACCTCTGTCTTATTCTAGCAGTTTTATAGTTTTAGCTCATTTTGAGTTATTTTTTATATATGATGTAAGGTAAATGTCCAACTTCATTCTTTTGTATGTGGCTACACAGTTGTCCCAGTACTATTTGTTAAAAAGACTACTTACTCTTCCCCATTCAATGGTCTTGACAGCCTTGTTGAAAATCAGTTAAGCATAGATATATGGGTTTACATCTGGACTCTCAATTCTATTCCATTGTTCTATATGTCTATCCTTATTCTTGATTACTGCTACTACATAGTAAGTTTGAAATCAGGAAGTCTGAGTCCTACAAATCTGTCCCTTTTTCAATATTGTTTTGGCTATTCTGGGTTCCTTGTAACTTTATTTATTTATGGCTACGTTGGGTCTTCGCTGCTGCGTGCAGGCTTTCTTTAGTTGCAGCGAGCGGGGGCTACTCTTTGTGGTGGTGCACGGGCTTCTCTTGCTGTGGAGCACGGGCTCTAGGCACATGGGATTCAGTAGTTGTGGCTCGCGGGCTCTAGGCGTGCAGGCTCAGTAGTTGTGGCTCACGGGCTTAGCTGCTCCACGGCATGCGGGATCTTCCTGGACCAGGGCTCGAACCCGTGTCCCCTGCATTGGCAGGCGGATTCTTAACCACTGCACCACCAGGGAAGCCCCCCTTGTAACTTTTAGAATCAGGGTGTCAACCTCTACAAAAAAAATATCAGCTGAGATTTTTAAAAAATTAATTAATTAATTAATTAATTTTGGTTGCATTGGGTCTTAGTTGTGGCTTGTCAACTCCTTAGTTGCAGCACGCATGTGGGATCTAGCTCCCTGACCAGGGATCGAAACCGGGCCCCCTGCTTTGGGAGTGCAGAGTCGTATCCACTGCACCACCAGGGAAGTCCCTCAGCTGAGATTTTGACAGTGATTGTGTTCAAGTTTATAGATTAGTTTGGGGTGTACTGCCGTCTTCACAACACTGAGGCTTCCAATCCATGAACATGGGGTGTTTTTCCATTTACTTAGACCATCTTTAATTTCTTTCAACAACGTTTGACAGTATTCAAAGTACAAGTTTTGCACTTCCTTTGTTAAATTATTTCCTAAGTACTTTATCCTTTTTGATGCTACTGTGAATGGAACTGCATTAATTTCATTTCTGATGGTTCATTGTTCATAGTACTCCTTTATAATCTTTATTACTTCCTTCCTTCTGGTTGCTTTAGCTTTAGTTTCCTCTTCTTTATCCAGTGTCTTAAGCGGAAGGGTGGTTATTAATTTGAGATCTTTCTTCTTCCTTAATATAGGTATATACACTATAAATTTCCATCTAAGCATTGTTATAGCTGCATATCATAAATTTTGGTACATTGTATCTTCATTTTAATTCATCTCAAAATGTTTTCTGATTTCCTGTTTGACTCCTTCTTTGACCCGCTGGTTCTTTAGGAATGCATTGTTTTATTTTCACGTATCTATGAGATTTCCAAAATTTGTCCTGCTATTGATTTATAATTTCATTCCAATAAGGTCTCAGAACATACTTTGCATTATTTCAACCTCTGAAGATCTCCTGAGGTTTGTTTTACGGCCTAGCATATGAGCTACACTGGAGAATGCACTTGAGAATGTATATTCTATTGTTAATGGGTGCAGTGTTGTATAGTTGTCTGCTAGGTCTAGTTGGTTTATAGCGTCTACTTCCTGTTGATCTTCTGTCAGCTATTCTATTCTCTTTATTTATTTTATTTTTTGGCCATGCCATGTGGCATGTGGGATCTTAACTTCCTGTTGATCTTCTTTCAGCTATTCTATTCTCTTTATTTATTTATTTTTTGGCCATGCCATGTGGCATGTGGGATCTTAGTTCCCCAACCAGGGATCCAACCCATGCCCCCGCAGTGGAAGTGTGGAGTCCTAACTACTGGACCACCAGGGAATTCCCAAGCTATTCTATACATTACTGAAAGTGGTGTATTGAAGTCTCCATCTATTAATGCTGAATTGTCTATCTCTCCATTTCTGTCCATTTTTGTTTCATGTATTTTGGTACTCTGTTGATAAGTGCATTAATTTTTATAATTGTTGTATCTTCCTGATGAAGTGACACTATTATCATTATAAAATGTCCCTAGTAACATCTTTTGTTAAAGTCTATTTTGTCTGCTATTAGTACAACCACTCTGGTTTTCTTGTAGTTGCTGTTTGCATGGTAAATCTTTTTTCTATTCTCTTTCAATCTGTGTCTATCTTTGGATCTAAAATGTGTCTCGGACTTCCCTGATGGCACAGTGGTTAAGAATCCACCTGCCAATGCAGGGGACACGGGTTTGAGCCCTGGTCCAGGAAGACCCTACATGCCGCAGAGCAACTAAGCCCGTGCGCCACAACTACTGAGACTGTGGTCTAGAGCCCGTGAGCCACAACTACTGAGCCCGAATGCCACAACTACTGAAGCCCATGCACCTAGAGCCCATGCTCTGCGACAAAAGAAGCCACCACAATGAGAAGCCCGCGCACCGCAACAAAGAGTAGCCCCCACTCGCTGCAACTAGAGAAAGACCATGTGCAGCAATGAAGACCCAACGCAGCCAAAAACAAATTAATTACTTTTAAAAAAATGTGTCTCCTGTAGACAGCATGTAGCTAGATCTTTTTTTTTTTGGTAGCCCAATTTGAGAATCTCTGCCTTTTGACTGTTTAATCCAGTCACATTTAATGTTATTATTGATATAGCTGGACTTATGCCTTTCATTCTAATTTGCTTCTGTATGTCTCATGTCTTTTTTGTTCCTTTATTCTTCCTGTAGTGAATTCTTTTGGATTCAATGAGTATTTTCTAATATAGCACTGTAATTTCCTTAATGACTTTTCTATTTTTTTGAGTTACATTCTCAGTGACTGCTCAAGAGTTTACCATATAAGTCTCAACTTATCAGAATCAGCTGTTGATTTCTACTAGCTTAATATCAGTGACACAAAGAAACATTACTCCTTCCTCCCTTTTCCTAGTACTATTATTATATATATTATATATATATATTAATGTTACAAACACAACATTGTTATGATCATTACTTTACCATCTGTAGTCACTTGTGTAGCCCAATAGTTTTGTTCCCTCCATTTTTGAGCTATTATTGACAAATACATTACATTCATTACACTTCTATATGTTATAGGCCCAATATTATATTACGTACCTATTTTATAACTTGCGTTTTAAATCAGTTATGAGAAGAAAGAAAAATATCCATTTCTACTATTTTTAATAATTACATATTTACCTATACCAGTGCTCTTTTGTTTGTGTGTGCATTTGAATTACTATCTAGGGTCATTCGCTTTCAGCCTTAAGAACTTCTTTCAGTATTTCTTATAGGGTGGTCTGCTAGCAAGAAAATCAGTTTTTGTTTAAAATATTTTGCTTTCACTTTAGAAAGACAGTACAGGATTCTTGGTTGACAGTTTTTTTCTTTGAGCACTTTGAATATGTTATCACACTGCTTTCTGGCCTCCCCTATTTCTGATAGGCAGTCAGCTATTAATCTTACTTGGGGGGTTCCATTGTAAGTAACGAGTTATGTTTCTCTTGCTGCTTTCAAAATTTTCTCCTTGTCTTTGATTTTCAGCATTTTTACTATGATAGGTCTGTTTGGAGATTTCTTTGCATTTTTCTTCCTTGGGAGTTCATAGAGCTTCTGGATATGTAGGTTACTGTTCTTCAAAAAATTTGAGACGTTTCCTGTCATTATTTCTTCAAATATTTTTTCTTCTCTTTTCTCTCTCCTCTCCTTCTGGTAATCCAATTACACATATGTTGGTGTGCTGGATGGTGTCCCACATTTTTCTGAGACTGTTCATTTTTCTTCATCTTTTTTCCTCTCTGTTCTTTGGTTTGAATAATCTCTATTGTGCTACGTTCAAGTCTGCTAAATCTTTCTTTAGCCAGGTCAAACCTACTAATGAGTCCCTTTAGTGAATTTTTTATTTCTGTCATTGTGTTTTTCAATTCCAGAATTTCTATCGTTCTTTCCAATAATTCCTATTTACTATCAATAGTCCCTGTTTTATGTGAAATTGTCATTACACCATCCTTTACTTCTTTAATCACGCTTTCCTTTAGTTCCTTTAGTTTCCTTTAGTGAATATATTTACAATGGTTACTTTGAAATCTTTTTCTGTTAAATCTGATAACTGGTCTCTCTCTCACAGGCAGCTTTTGTGTTGCCTGCTTTTTTTCTGGTATATGTAGCCAATATTTTATAACTATAAATGGAGTGAAACCTTTAAAAATTGTGAATCACTATTGTGTATACCTGAAACAATATAATACTGTACATCAACTATACCTCAATAAAAAAATTTTTAAAAAGCCTTCTACAACTATTAAGTCACAGGACACGAGGTAAACATGAAGAAGTCAAGTGTATTTTTATACAATAGCAATGAACAACAGGAAATCTAAATTTAATTTAAAAAATTTTAAACCCTCAATATCATTACAGTAATCCCAGAAAAGAAAACTTAAATATAAAATTAAAAAATCATGTACAGAACCTATATGCTGAAAAGTATAAAACATGGATAAAAGAAATTAAGGAGGACCTAGGTAAATGGAGAAACATTATTTTCATGAATTGGAAAAGAATATAATAAAAATGTCATTCCTTCTCAAATTGTTCTACAAATTTAACATGATTACAATTACAGCAGGATTTTTTTTTGTAGGTATAGACGAGTTGATTCTAAAATTTATATACAAAGCAAAAAGAACTAGAACGGACAAAACAATTTTGAAAGAGAAAAATGAAGTTAAAGTTATCAAAGTAAGTTAAACACTTACTATAAAGCTACCGTAATCCAGATAGAGTAGTATTAGCAAAAGGACAGACACAGAGACCAATGGAACAGAAGAGAATCCAAAAATATATCCACACAAACATGGCTGATTTTTGACAAAGGAGCAAAAGCAATTCAATGGAGTAAAGAAAGTCATTTCAGTAAATGTTATTGCAACAACTGAAATTCCATATATGAAAAGAAAACCTTGACTGAAACCTCATCCTTCACCCACAAGTTAACTCAAAATGGGTCACAGATCTAAATGTAAAGCTAAAACTATACAACATCTTTAAAAAAAGATAGGAGAAAACCTTCGTGACCAGAGGTTAGGCAAAGAGTTCTTAGATATTAAACCAAAAGCACAATGGAAAGCAAAAAGATGATAAACTGGACTTCAAAATTAAAAACTTTTGTGAAAACACTATTATTAAAAGAGGATGAAAAGACAAGCTCCAGCTTGGAAGAAATTATTTGCAAATCACACATCTGTCAAAGAACTTTTATCCGAAATACGTAAAGAGCCTTACAACTCAATGGTAAGAAAACAACCCCATGAAAAAATTGGCAAGAGAGAGTTTTGATTCTGGGCCAAGATGAATATAACACTTTTTTCTATTCCTTCCACTTAGTACAGTTAAGCACTATGTACATTATGTATAAAATAAACATGAGACAACTTTGAAAGAGAAATAGTAGACCCGCAAGGAATGACACTGGTGAGTCCTCTGAGTTTTGTATTTACCTATTATATCCTGGACTGGGTGAAAGGAGCCAGAAGGCCAACAAATGCCAGAAGGTGTAGACAAAAAAAAAAGTTCCAAGAAAAGCCAGCTCTTTATAGCCAAAGAACAAGGCAAGAGGAAGCCTAGGAAGAAAGAAAATGTTTAAGACAATAATTGCTCTACTCAGTCGAACGTCACAGAAAAAACTCTTACTTCAACCACGTCAACACAGGCCAAGAGAGGAGCTGAGATGTTTCCCTTTCCGCAAGCGTAACGAGGTGCCTCTGCCCCCTGTTGATATGTGTCAGAGAAGGCCAAGGCGGGTACGGACTTCCATCCCTGCCCAGTGATAAAGAGGATCCTCATCAGTCAGTGGAGGCCACAGGGGAGCGTAAACAAAGTGTTCCTCCTTTTTCACCAGGGTAGTTCAACACAAGCCTAGTGGGGAACTCAAACTTCCAACTCTGACCAGCAGTAACTAGGCACTACTTTCTCCACCATGTATTTTTTCACCTCTACCTAGTAGTAATGAGGCAGAACCCCCCCTTCTCTTGCTGGAGTTGTGTCTGAGGAGGCCTGCTAAAACTGAAGATTTAAGTAAGATCCAGAGCCTCAACATAAATCCAAAAATGTCCAGGATACAACAGAAAATCATTCATCATACAAGGAACCAAGAAAAACGTCAATTTTAATAAGAAAAGTCTATGGATGCCAACACTAAAATGATACAAATGTTCTAACTGCTTGACAAGGATTTTAAAGTAGCCATCATAAAAATGCTTTAAGGAATAATTATGAACATGCCAGTAACAAATGAAAAAATAGAAAATGTCAGTAAAAGAATAAAAGATAAAATACAATAACTGCAATGAGATACCACTTCACACCCACTAGGATGTTGTTATCTGCCAAAAACACAGACAATGACAAATGTTGCTGAGAAACAGAAAACTTCATACACTGCTGCTAGGAATACAAAATGGCACAGCCACTTGGAAAACAGTCTTGGAAGTTCCTTAAAAGGTTATACAGAGTCATCATATGTTCTAACAACTCTACCCACCCAAAAGAATTGAAGAGATGTCCACATAGAAACCTATACTGCATAGCAAAATATTCACGGTACTCAAAAAGTAAAAACAACCCAAATATCCATCATTGATGAACGGACAAATAAAATGTGGTACATTTATACAATGGAGTACTATTTGGTAACAAAAAAGAAATGAAGTACTGATACATGCTACAACATGGATAAAATTTGAAAACATTATGCCAAGTGAAAAAGCCAGTTACAAAGGACCACATATTGTATGATTCCTTTTATATGAAATGTTCTGAACAGGAAAATCTAGAGGGACAGAAAGTAAATTAGTGGTTGCCTAGGGTTGGGGAGTGGGGAAATTTGGGGGTAACAGCTAAGGGGTTCAGGGATTTTTTAGGTAATGGAAAATGGTCTAAAATTGATTGCAGTGATTGATGCACAAATCAATGAATATACTAAAAGCCACTGAACTGTACACTTTAAATGGGTGAATATGTAGGGTATGGTATACTAATTTTAAAGCTGTTACAAAAAATTCAAGAGATAGTTCAACAAAAGAATGAAGAGGACAGGGGAAAGAGTCAGTAAACTTGATGATAGAACATTAGAAATTACTCAGTTTGAACAACAGAGAGAAAAGATAATGAATTGCGCCTGAAAAGATAATGAATTGCGCCTAAGGGACCTACGGAACTATAAAAAAGATATAATATGGATATCTTCCGAGTTCTGACAGGAAAGGAAAGAGAGGCAGGGGCTGAAAAAAATAATGGCTGAAAACTTCCCAAATTTGGCAAAAACTCTGAGATTTAAGAAGCTCAAACACACCTGCACAGGATAAATTCAGAGAAGTCCATGCTCAGACACATCATAAGCAAACTGTTGGAAACAGAAAGACAAAGGAAAAAATCTTAAAAGCAGCAAGAGGGGAATGACTCCCTACTTATAAGGGGAAAACAATTCAAATAATGGAATCTTTCTCATCAGAAACCATGAGGCCAGAAGGAAGTGGCACAGCACTTTTTAAGTACTCAAAGAAAAGAACTGCCAACCAAGAATGCTATAGCCAACAAAAATCATCCTTCAGGAATAAAGAGGAAATCAAGACATTCTTATATGACCGAAAACTAGAGAATCAGATGCCAGCAGGTCCACCCAAAAAGAGTAAGTTCAGACAGCTCTTGAAATGAAAGAACAATGAAAAATATCAAATTACAGTGACCCTTTGAACTGTGCAGGTCCACTCATAATGTGGATTTTTTTTTTCAATAGTGAATACTACAGTACTACATGATCTCCGGTTAGCTGAATCAAGGTTCGCTGAATCCAAGGATGCAGAACCTTGAATACGGAGGAACCCTCAGATTTGAAGGGCTGACTATAAGTTATACACAGATTATCCACTGTGCAGAGGGTCAGCTTGGTGCCCCAATCCCTGCCGTGTTCAAGGGTCAACTGTATAGGCTATATAGTCTTTCCTTCTCCTCTGACTTTTCTAAATTGTTTCACATAATTGAAGCAAAAACTATAACAATGATGTGATTCTCAAAGCATGTACAGGAAATATTTAAGGCAATTATAAACAGGGGAGTGTAACTTCAAAAAGAGGTAAGCCTTCTATACTTCACTCAGACTGGTAAAATACTGACAACAGTAGGCTGTGATAAGTTATTTATGTATATGTAATACCTAGAGCAAATTCAAAATAATACATACAAAGACATGCATTCAAAACACTAAGGATAAATCAAAATGGATTCTCAGAAAGGTACAAGTAACCCACAGGAAGGCAGGAAAATAACAGAAACAAAGAAGAGAGGGAACAAACAAAAACAAAAAAATGGCAGACTTAAGCCTCAACATATCAATAATTTCCTTGAATGTATGTAATCCAAATAAAACCAACTAAAAGACACAGACTGGTAGAATGCATATTTTCAAACTATGAGCCAACTACATGCTATCTGTAAGAAACTCACTTCAAATATAATGATATAGGTAGGCTGAAAGTAAAAAGATGAAGAAAATATACAATTACACTGTTCAATGAAGGAGCTACTAGAGATATGTGGTTATTTTAATTTAAATAAATTAAAATAAATTAAATTGAAAATTCAGCTCCTCAGTCTTACTAGCCATACTTCAAGTAATATATCAAAAAGCAGTTTTACTGTATTGGTAATGTGCCCATATCACTTTATTAAAAAAAAGTTTTCCAAAACTCTATTATAAATGAAAACACCTATATTCTCTAATAGGTTATTTAATTAACAGCAGTTAATAAAGGTTTTTTTATTGTGGCAAAATAAATAACATAAAATTTACCATTTTAACCATTTTTAAGGGTACAGTCCAGTTGCTTTCAGGACATTCACACTGTTGTACAACCATCTTCACTATGTCTGCATCTTTTTCATCATCCCATAACAAAACTCAGTGCTCATCAAACAATAACTCCTCATTCTTCACCCTCTACCAGACCCTGGTAACCAACCTTCTATTTCTACCTCTATGAATGTGACTACCCTAGGTACATCATATAAATGGAATCATCCAATATTTGTCCTTTTGTAACTGGCTTATTTCATTTAGCATAATGTCTCATCCATTCTGTAGCATGTATCAGAATTTCCTTCCTTTTTAAAGACTGTATAATATCCCGCTGTATGTATATTGTTTATATATTCATCTGTTGATAAAAATTTGGATTGTTTCCACAGTTTTTTAATCCTCTACTTAACTAATGAAAGCAAGATTTATTCACAAATTCAAAGCATCTCCAGGTAGAGATCAATCTTGGAGGTCATCTAGCTCCACAGCTTTCGAATACTTAAAAATCATTTGATAGAAGTTACCACAATCATAAAGTTCTGTATCATCTTAAGTAAGAGTGGCTACCACTTTAAACTGTTCACATTTTCCAAGTTGGCAGTTACCACCAGTATTTTAATTTTATTTATTTAGCCATATCACACATGAAAGAGGATGGTCACATATATGATACACCTCCATGGGCAAAAATTCAGGTTTTAAAAAAAACTGTGTTAAATAGTTTCTCCAAAGAAGATATACAGATTGCCAACAAACACATGAAAGGATGCTCAACATCACTAATCATTAGAAAAATGCAAATCAAAACTACAATGAGGTATCACCTCACACCGGTCAGAATGGCCATCATCAAAAAATGTACAAACAGGGCTTCCCTGGTGGTGCAGTGGTTGAGAATCTGCCTGCCAATGCAGGGGACACAGGTTCGAGCCCTGGTCTGGGAAGATCCCACATGCTGCGGAGCAACTAGGCCCATGAGCCACAACTACTGAGCCTGCGCATCTGGAGCCTGTGCTCCGCAACAAGAGAGGCCGCCGCAACAGTGAGAGGCCCGCCCGCACACTGCGATGAAGAGTGGCCCCCGCTTGCCGCAACTAGAGAAAGCTCTTGTACAGAAACGAAGACCCAACACACCCAAAAATATATAAAATTAAAAAAAAAAT
Organism: Aethalodelphis obliquidens; assembly: GCF_003676395.1. Taxonomy (NCBI): domain Eukaryota; kingdom Metazoa; phylum Chordata; class Mammalia; order Artiodactyla; family Delphinidae; genus Aethalodelphis; species Aethalodelphis obliquidens. Next base: position 3,989,266 of record NW_020838026.1, on the reverse strand, counting down.
CTACAAACAATAAATGCTGGAGACGGTGTGGAGAAAAGGGAACCCTCCTGCACTGTTGGTGGGAATATAAACTGATACAGCCACTATGGAGAACAGTATGGAGGTTCCTTAAAAACTAAAAATAGAACTACCATATGACCCAGCAATCCCACTACTGGGCATATACCCTGAGAAAACTATAATTCAAAAACAGTCATGGACCACAATGTTCACTGCAGGTCTGTTTACAATAGCCAGGACATGGAAGCCACCTAAGTGTCCATCGACAGATGAATGGATAAAGAAGATGTGGCACATATGTACAATGGAATATTACTCAGCCATAAAAAGAAACAAAATTGAGTTATTGTAGTGAGGTGGATGGACCTAGAGACTGTCATACAGAGTGAAGTAAGTCAGAAAGAGAAAAACAAATACCGTATGCTAACGCATATATATGGAATCTAAAAAAAAAAAAATCTGAAGAACCTAGGGGCAGGACAGGAATAAAGACGCAGATGTAGAGAATGGACTTGAGGACACGGGGAGGGGGAAGGGTAAACTGGGACGAAGTGAGAGAGTGGCATGGACACACATACACTACCAAATGTAAAATAGATAGCTAGTGGGAAGCAACCGCATAGCACAGGGAGGTCAGCTCGGTGCTTTGTGTCCACCTAGAGGGGTGGGATAGGGAGGGTGGGAGGGAGACGCAAGAGGGAGGAGACGTGGGGATATGTGTATATGTATGGCTGATTCACTTTGTTATTCAGCAGAAACTAACACACCATTGTAAAGTAATTATACTCCAATAAAGATGTTAAAAAAAACTGTGTTAAACATATATAAGATAAAATTTGCCATTCTAACCATTTTTAAGTGTACAGTTCAGTGGCATTAAGTACATTCACACTGTTGTGCAGACAGCAGCATCACCTACTTCTAAAACTTCTTCATTGACAAGGCCAGATTTTGACAACCCTCAAAAGAACTGCAGAGAACAAAAGCAAACAGCATCAGACTTTACTTTGGCATGGTATTCCCAAAAGGATTTTACAAAGTGTGTAAGAAATAAGTTCATCATTTAAATAAATCAAAAAATTTCATTTTTATATAAAGAAAATAAATTAATATGTTCAACTTCACTTCTAAAAATTGAGTTTGACAATGAGAAGGAATCTTGATTTTTTTTTCTGATTCTCTACTCCACAGACAATATTAAAAAGCAAGATTAAAATCATTCTTGCTTATAGGCAATATGGAAGTGCAACTCACACTTTGCTTACTCATCCTTTTCATTAAAAATTTATTCATGGATAAAAGTTAATTGTAATAATCACACTTAAATAATTCATAATTGCCACAACTATTAATGGTACTGTACATTAGTAATGGTTCTTCACAATAGCTCTTAGCTTTAACTCACAACTGATAAAGAGATAGCAACCACAAAACCTCTGGTAATATCTGGTCCGTTGAGGACCCTGACTCAAATTGGTCAAGAACAGGACTTCCTACAGCAACTCTGGAAATCACCAACCTTTGGAGATACAGACAACTATGGAAAAACATAGCACTTTGATATAGTCAATACTATGTTAAGTGTCTCCAGAGGAAACATATGTCAGACTGTGAAGTATGTCTCTGGAACTGATAGTTTTCATTCTCTTATACTATATGAGAATGTTTCATGGCTTGAACATTATCTTAGAGCTTAAAGAGATAAAGGATGGAGGAATAGGTTGAACAGATGCAATTTTTTCCCCCCTCAACTGGGAAAAAACCCTCAGAAAATAGAATGAAGGAACTTGAATTTTAAAGCCGAAAGGTGTATTAGTAGATTATGTGTTTAAAAGTTTAGTTCACCAAACATTACCAAGTGCTAGATACTATGCTAAAAAGCCTAGAAACGTTAACCAGTCATAACTTAATGGAAGATGGGACTGGAGCTCAGATTACTTGATTCTTGGAGTCTACTGCTTTGTACAAAAATCACAGTTAAAAACAGGACCTGGAGCCAGTATTCCTAAATTACAAGTACTCTTTCCACTGATTTGATAATAGTATAAGAATAATTGTTTCCATATAGGAAACAATTGGAAACAGCTTGGGATGGGAAAAGGTTATGACTCATTCAAGTAAATACCTTTCTAAATTTTCAAACCAATGATTTAGTTAGGCAAATTCTCTAACAAAATGTTTGAAATAAAGAAAAAAATTTTAAAAGCTGAGTTTTAGTTGTAGTCTTTGCTGTAAAACAACCTAAAGAGGAAAAGGTGAGTAAAAATACCAAACATTAGCCTATTGTAATTATCTGAATGTCCCAGAAAAATACATGCTTATAGTTACAACTCTTCAATCTATATAGAAATCTTCAATAAAGGCTTTAAAAAACCTATTAATTTGAATTTTCTTAGAAACTTACTACCTCAAATCTCCCCAATGAGCAATATATATCTTACATCATAACTCCTTAATTCCTATTAAGGTTTTAAATTCTAGATATGCCATAGATAGATACTCTTAGTATCCACACCCCTTTGAACTATAGAAAATTGCTATAAGGATAAATACATTGAGTCTTTTGACACAGTACAATGCATTAATTAAAAGAATTAAAGTCTTTTCATATTGCCCAAATCCAGCAACAGATTTCTCCACCTCATGTATAACTAAGCATTATTTATTTCACTATACTCAATTATTAATTCATATATTAATGGTGCCTAGAGACAGCTTATATAGTAGGAAGAGCAATTGCTTTTTAGTTCAGACAAACCTGGATCTTTGTTGCTGTTGTTGTTTTATAACCTGTTTATTATTCAAGCATAGTTAATTTACAATATTTTGTTAGTCTCAAGGATACAGCATAGTGATTAAGGTTTTTCTGCAGACTACATTCCATTGTAGGTTCTTACAAGATATTGGGTATAACTCCCTGTGCCACATAGTAAATCCTTGTTGCTTATCTGTTTTACGTATAGTAGTCTGTATCTGTTAATCTCATACTTCTAATCTGTTCTTCCACCTCTCCCCTTTGGTAACCAGAAGTTTGTTTTCTATGTCTGTGAGTCTGTTTCTGTTTTTCTGGGGGTTTTTTTGGCTGCGCCATGCTGCTTGCAGGATCTTAGTTCCCTGACCACCAGGGATAGAACCCATGCCCGCTGCAGTGGAAGTTCCAAGTCCTAACCACTGGACAGCCAGGGAACTCCTGTTTTTTTTTTTTTAATTAAAAAAAATTTTTATAGTTTTAAAGGTCACTTTCCATTTACAGTTATCACAAAATATTGGCTATATTCCCCATGGTGTATAATACATCCTTGAGCCTATCTTACACCCAAGAGTTTGTACCTCTCACTCCCCCACCCCTATATTGCCCCCCCAACTGGTAACCACTAATTTGTTCTCTATATCTGTGAGTCTGCTTCTTTTGTGTTATATTCATTAGTTTGTTGTATTTTTTTTTAAGATTCCACATATAAGCAATATCATACAGTATTTATCTTTCTCTACAAACCTGGATCTTAATCATGACTATATCATTGAACTGACTGGATGCCCTTACACAAGTTAAATGTGGCAGGGGTTTAAATGAGGTTAAATGAGTACATGGGAAGCACCCAGTGCCTAGCACATAGTACACCCACAAGAATGTGATACAGCACTGAGTACTAGATGAAGTATCCTTATTGATAGGTCTGACTCTCTCACCTTTGGCTGAATTAATCTCAAATCTCTAACCCCAGCATCCTTCCTGAACTCCAATTCTGGACCTCTTATGATGAGCAAGAGTGCTAGATAAATCCATCTGAATGTGTTTGCCATCCTTCAAATTCACTGTCTGAAACTGAACTCAAATTGTTTCTCCTCAACTGATACTCCACAACAAGACTTCTAACTATTAATGATAGATGCTTTCAATTATCCAGTCACCCAGAGCTTAAAATCTAGTACTCATTTTTGATTCACCATCTCCTGTCAAAACTTGGAAGTCTTCCCTTAGCTAATCTCCCTTCATAGGCAAATTCAGAAAAATTACAGATACTCCCCAACTTATAAATGTTTATTGATAATTCAAAGTCATTCTCCAGAGCAAGAGTGTTAACTATACCCACTACCAAGAAACAATAATAATGGTTTTGCATGGTCATTTAAATCTTTGCTCTAGTCTTCATTAGTTTATCTCTCTGTGCTTAGTTTTGAGGTAGTTATGAATACTATTAAATCCATCATGGTCAATAAACACAAAAACCGTTAAACTGAATAAAGAGAAGTATGTGATTATGGTGGAAACAAAACGCAGAGTTAAACATTTTAATAAACAGTGAGAAAGGATGCTGCCCCCCACCCCGTGAATGGAATAAATCACTGAGCAGTATGAATGATTCTGAAGTACGCACAACAAATCCTGCAATACGTAAAGATGCCATATCTATGAGATAATTGATAATCATCAGCTAGGGAGACAAGGAAAACTAGTAAAATGGAAAAACTTGTGAGTATGTGTTTAGAGTAGCATCAACACTAGATGGCAAGATTTCGAACTCTTTAGTCTCAAGGACGCCTTTACACTCTTAAAATTTACTGAGAATTCCAAAGAACTTTTGTTTATGTGAACTATATTTACTAATATTACATTATACATTGAAACTTAGAAATGCAAAAACTTCATTCATTAAAAATAATAAGCCCATTACATGTTAGCATAACATATTTTTCAAAAACCTACACTTTCTCAGAACAAAAGAGAAGCAAGAGTGGCATGGATTTTTGCAAATCTCTTCAAGTCTGGTTTATTATTATTATATCAGTGGAATCCTCCTATCTGCATCTGCATTCAGTCTGTTGTAATATCCCACTTCAAGTAGCCTCTTGAAAACTCCACTGTACACCATGAGAATAAGAATGAAAATGACAAACAATATTTTAATACTATTATGAAATTGTTTTGACCTCGTGTACCCTCTGAAAGCTTCTGGGGATCTCAGGAGAGTTCCCACACCACAGTAACCACTGCCTTAACATTTAATGTTAAATCAGGAGATGGTTAGATATCTGTAGACAAGAACTTAGAAAAGGCTCAGCAAGGTGAATAGACTGCTGTTCAAACATCTGAGCCAAGCCAGAGAAAGACGGTTTTGTATATTCAAATTTGCACATCAAAGAGTAGTAAAATCCACTTGTCAAGATAATCATAAAGGACCAACTGCAACATAGACATAATAGATCTATTTAGGTAAAAGTTAGTCAAGAAAACGTTAAAATGTTTATCTGGCTAAGAGGAATAGAGCTTGCTGGGGAGATTCAGGGGTTAGGGTTAGATCTCCTTGCTGATTAAAAAAAAAAATAGGCACACAAAACAAGCCGGTTAGGTGTTTTCATCTCTGGACTTAAGGCTTAGAACTGTAAGGGGTCACCTTGGAACCATAAGGAGAGCTACCTTAAAGATGGCAAAGCAAAAAGTTGAGAATTGAGGCCCTTGATGATGTCACTGAATTGCTGAGTAACTAACTCTGAAGCTGTCTTACTCTAGGATTTGTTTTGTTTTTGTTTGAAATAGTGAATGTTCTTAGTGTTTAAGTTACTCGATTCAAAGTTTTCTGCTACACAAAATGAATATCCACATACAGATGTCCCATAGGTACTTCAACAGGTCCAAATGAATTAATCATCACTTCTCACAAATGTACTCTTCCTCTTGAAGTTCTCTGGCCAATGATACCACATTCCAAAAAGTGAAAAACCTAGGAGTCATCTTTGACTTCTGTGGTAAACTAAAAAAGGTCACTCCTCAAAATATGTCCATGAACTACTCCCTGGAATTTGCAAATGGTACTTTTATGGCAGACTTTGCAGGTGTGATTAAGTATGCCAAAATAGGAAGACTTCTCTGGATATCCAGGTGGCTCCTACATACAATCTTTAGCATTGTTCTAAGAGAGAGGTTAGAAGATTTGACACCAATATCAGAGAAGGTGATAGGAAGACAGGCAGAAATTGGAGTGATTTGGCTGCAAGGCACAGAATGGCTACACAGCCACCAGAAACTAGCGGAGGTAGGGAATGGATTCCCCACCCCACCAGAGCCTTTGGAGGAAGCGGGTACCTGCCAACATCATGATTTCAACCCAGTGATACTGATTTTGAACTTCTGGCCTCCAGAACTGTGAGAGAATAAATTTGTTGTTTTAAGCCATCCAGTTCCTGATAATTTATTACAAGAGCCACAGGAAGCTAATACAACTTCTATCTTTCACTTTTCCTCCTAACACAGACTTGGTCACTAAGACCTATCTCAAATCCACCCTTTCTTTTCTCCATTAGCCACACTACCTTGGGCTACTTAACATCCTGATTGGTCTCCTTCTCTTTAATCTCACCAATCTTGAGTTAATCCTCCATCACTGTTCACATTGTCTAAAATCCAATGATTTTAGTACAGCAATTATTACCTCATGCCTTAGCTATCACATTGTATAACTCTGAACAGCACTAAGTTCTTTTCAGCATGTTCATATATGTATCACTGGACATCAATTGATTTCAATCTATAAAGTACTCAAGATAAGGCAGACTATTATCCTCCCATTATAGTGATGAAGAAACTGAAGCTCAGAGGATAAATGACTTATCCAAAGCCATAAGGCAATTAAACAGCAATTTACATCCTGATGCTAGTCTTTCTCACTATATATCTCATATTCTCTCTGCTCTATTGTGCTTTTAGATGCTTTAGTTATCTTTTCTTCCTTGCTCTCCAACACAACTCTTTGCTCCAGTCAAACTGATCTTTGACTCATTCTCTGAACATACTACACATATTTCCACTTCCCCACCTCTGTTCTCATTTTGGAATTCCCTTATTGCTCTCAATGGGTCAAATACTACTCTATTTTGTTCTTCCTTCTTCTCTGGATATCAGCAATACCTTCCATTTGCATGCCACTTTTCAGATTACAGTGTATTTTCTTTGGATCTTAAAAAATCTTATGAAGTAGATTAGGAAATTCTTCAAAAATCACAGAAAATAAAGATCAGAAAAAAATAAGTGGCCTAATAGGGCCTCAAAATCAAGTACTCTGACTTTAATTCTCTCCTGATTTTATTATTAAACTATGTTGCCCTTCCCTCCACTGAACTCCTGTAGCATTTTCTGTCTTGACCACTGATCTGAGATTTGATATAATACCAGTTTAGGTATTTGATATAATACCAATTTAGGTTTACCAGGTATATGTCCTGTCTCTCCAAGGATAATTCCAGTATATTTTTAGAATCAATTATACCTATGTTCTTTAAAAATCATTTTATAAATGCTTGAAGTATAACTGATGTAAAATAAACCAAACATATTTAAAGCATACAATTAGGTCAGTTTTCACACAGATATCAAGATAAGGAACATTTCCATGACTCCTATAATTTTCTTTGTGCCTCTTCACAATCTTGCCCTCCAGCCCTCCTACACCCCCCCAACCACGAATTTGCTTTTCATTTTAGACTAGTTGCATTTTCTAGAATTTTAACATAAATGGAATCAGGCAGTATATATTTTCTTATTCATCTGGCTTCTTTCACTGGATATAATTATTTTGAGATTCATCCATGTTGTTAGGCTCAAGAATTTTTGTTCCTTTTTATTGCTGAGTACTCTTCCATTGTGTGGATGTACCACAGTCTGATTATCATTTAACAGAGGACAAACTCTTGAGTTGTTTCCAGTTTGGGGCTATTACAAATAAAACTGCTATGAACATTTGTGCACAAGTCTTCGTGTAGACACACCAGTACAGTTTCTAAATCATTTCTGTCTCTACACCATTTACATGTGCTATACTCTTATCAGTAACGTTCCTTATTATAGTGCAGTGGTTCTCAACTAGGCATCGCTTTACGGCCACAAAAGGATCACTGCTCTTTTAATCAGTATTTTGTGTATAATAGGTGATCAATTAGCTGCCTACAGATTTTGCTGTCCTATAGATCCATATGCTATTTGAGGGAAAAGGTTGAGCCTGTGTATATTCTTTAACTGCCTAACACAGGGCATTTTTAAAAAGCTGTAGAAATGTTTGTGACTTACGGTGCTTACTTTTGGAATAAGCATATTCTTTTATGTTCATTCACATTATTAATAAAAGTATAATTATAAATGATGGACAACAAAGTAAAACTTGAGGCAAAATAACTGAATTTTTTTTTTTTTTTTGCGGTACGCGGGCCTCTCACTGTTGTGGCCTCTCCTGTTGCTGAGCACAGGCTCCAGACGCGCAGGCTCAGTGGCCATGGCTCACGGGCCTAGCCACTCCACAGCATGTGGGATCTTCCCAGACCAGGGCACGAACCCGTGTCTCCTGCATTGGCAGGCGGACTCTCAACCACTGCACCACCAGGGAAGCCCCTATAACTAGCCACTTTTTAATCAAGTAAAGGTTTTAATCATTTTACTATAGGAAGAAGTTCTTTCTAGTTCAGAGCTTTGAGAAGAAGAGAGAATGAGATTTACCTGGAGTTAAACAATAAATCAATTAAACCAGTGATATTAAACTATTAGAATTTCTTCTCATTGCTGGTAACCACAGAGTCATGCTGATTATTAATTTCTATATCCAGGGAAAATAAGTTAATATACATTGAGTAACTCCTACCAAGTGTCTTTATCACACTCTGGTCTTACAATTCTGGGAAAAGAATTTTTAAGATCCAGTTATAAAGGAGGAAACAGAAGGTTAAATTAACTTGTCCACATTCCTATAAGTAATAAAACCAGGATTTGAAAAAAGATCTGTCTGACTGAAAACACAAATTCACAGTCCCCTCTCTCTCCCCATCCCATCAGTTACCATTTACAAGAATTCAATCACAGTACTTAAGGGATATCAGCTATTAACCTCAAATCATTTTTACCAGAAAAAAAGCTTGAAGAAAGGGTATATCTTATTCAGTCTCTTGGATCCTTACATAAGCAAATCAAATTCAAGTCAGTTTTAGCCAATTAGTATTTAAAGAGCTCTGTTTCTCTAAAGAGTGTTTTAAGTGTTCCTACCAAGTACTCATGAGTCCTACTATGTATGCTTTAAAATACGTACACAAGTATAGTGGCTTTACCTAATACGCTTTTGTACTGTTGCCAACCTTATATGTGTCTTATGGATTGAAGCGTGTCCCTCAAAAGACAGGCTGAAATCCTAATCCCCAGTACCTGAGAATGTTACCTTATTTGGAAACATGCTCTTTAAAAAGCAATCAAATTAAACTGAGGTAATTAGGATGTTCTTATATAAAGTGAAATACAAAGACAGATGCACAAAGGGAGAATACCATATTAAGATTGAAATTATGCTGCCACAAGCCAAGGCACTAGTAAAAGCAAGGAGAGAGGCCAAGAAGAGATCCTTCCCTCATAAGTTCCTTCCCTTAGAAGGAACCAACCCTGCCAACACCATGATTTCAGACTTCTACCCTCCAGAACTGAGACAAAAGTTTCTCTTCGGGCTTCCCTGGTGGCGCAGTGGTTGCAAATCCACCTGCCGATGCAGGGGATACGGGTTCATGCCCCGATCTGGGAAGATCCCACATGCCGCGGAGCGGCTGGGCCCGTGAGCCGTGGCCGCTGAACCTGCGCGTCCGGAACCTGTGCTCCGCAACGGGAGAGGCCACAGCAGTGAGAGGCCTGCGTACCACAAAAAAAAAAAAAAAGAAGTTTCTCTTCATGCCATCCAGTTTATGGTTACAGCAGCCCTAGCAAACTAATACACGCCTGCTTTTCAAAATAATGTAAAATGTAGCTACATTAAATTTTAATGGACTAATAAACATTCCAATTTAAAAGGCAGAGAGTAGGATTAAAAAAGCAAGCCCAACTACATGTTCGTTACAGGGAACTTACTTTAAATAAAAAGACAGAGAGGTATTTTAGAAGATACACCACGCAAACAGCAAGTAAAGGAAGGCTAGAGCTGGCTATCTTGAATATCACAAAGGTAACTGGCACACAGTCTTTTCAAGTGCAACAAGGTATGTTCACCTAGTCAGACCATATGCTGGGCCATAAGACAAATCTTCTAAATAAATTTTAAAGGAATGAATGCACACAGACTATGTTCTCTAATCACAATTAAAAAATTAGAAGTCAATGAGTTATCAAGAAAATTTCATGTATTTTAAATATAACACACTTCTAAATAACCCATAGTGATGAAGGAATCAACAAGAGAAACTGCAAAGTATTTTTAACTGAGTAAAATACTGAAAATACATTATCAACATTTGTACAATGCAGCTAAAGTAGTGCTTAAAGTAAAAGTTATAGCTTTAAATATATATATTAGAGAAGGTCTAAAAATCAGTGTCCTACCACCTCACACTCTACCATCTCACATTCATTACGATGACTACTATAAAAAACAAAATAACAGAAAATAACAAGTGTTGACAAGGATGTGGAGAAATGGAGCCCTTGTGCACTGCTGGTAGGAATGTAAGCGTAGAACTATGGAAAACAGTATGGCAGTTACTCAAAAAATTAAACAGAATTACCATATGATCCAGCAACTCTACTTCTGGGTATATACCCAAAGGAACTGAAAGCAGAGACATGAGCATATACTTGTACATGAATGTTCACAGGAGCATTATTCACAATAGCTAAATGTCTATCGATAGATAAATGAATAAACAAAATGTGGTATGTACACACTGATGTGGTATATACCACATTGTAGTATGTACAATGGAATATTATTTAGCCTTAAAAAGGAAGGAAATTCTGATATGTGCTATGATATGGATGAACCTTGAGGACATAATGCTAAGTGAAACAAGCTAGTCACAAAATGACAAACGTTGTTGGATTTCAATTATATGAGGTCCCTAGAGCAGTCAAATTCATAGAAAGAAAGTAGAAGGGTGGTTGCCAGGGGCTGGGGGGAGAGGGGAATAGGGAGTTATTGTTCAATGAGTACAGAATTATATTACAGTTCTGCAGATGAAAGCAGTTCTGAAGATAGATGGTGGTGAGAGTTGCATAATAATGTGAATGTACTTTATGCCACTGAACAGCACACTTAAAAATGGTTAAGTTGGTAAATTTTTTATCTGTACTTCACTACAATTAAAAAAAAAAATCAATGGCCTAGGTTTCTACCTTAAGAAGTTAGAAAATGAGCAAGACAAACCCCCCCCAAAATTGAAGGAAATAAAGCTCAGACATAAATTAAACAGAAAATAGAAAAATCACAGAAAAAATTAAAGCCAAAACTTGGTTCTATGAAGAGACAAGCAAAATTGATAAGTCTTTAGCTAGACTGACCAAGGGAAAAAGAGGTGGGAAAAAAAGGGGGAGGGGGCAGCAGAAGGAAAACCTGGGCAAGTGATATATAGAATGACCATGTTACCGAGACCAAGCTCACTCTGCTTGCCACATGACAGGCGAGTAAGTCAGGAGACGAGGTGTTGAGGCAATGAACGGTGACTTTACTGAGACCGAAAAGATGGCAGATTAGCAGCCTAGAGTACCATCTTATCGGGATGGGGATGCTAGTTTCTTTTATAGAACAGAGAGGGGAGGAGGTGAGGAAGTAAGTAAGTCTTGCAAAATATCTCCTGGTTCTGGCCAGTCCTAGGGAGGGGATGTGTTAATTTCTTCTTTTCTGCAGCCATTCACAGGTGGGCAGGTCACTGTTTCCCTGTGAGCTAAATAAAGGCACTTCAGTTTAACATTCAGGCAGAGGGGCAGGCCATTATGTATGCCTATACCTATAGACAGAACAAAAACAATGGAAAGCAAAGGTCAAAGTAAAAGAAACAGCTCCAACATGGAGTCAGATTTTGTTCTTCCCTGTTACAACCAGGATGGTAGAATGCTCCAGAAATGAAGGGCATAGAGCATTTCAAGGAGGAGTGGTTGACAGTGTCAAATGCTGCTGATAGGTCAAATAAGATATAAAGTCTATTCAATTTATCTGCAAGGAGTCACTGGTGACCTTAAAACAGCACATAATGGAGAGGCAGTAGAGTTAGATGCTAGATTGCAATAAAGACTATATAGAAATGAGCAAGTGAAAATTTTGAGTAGACAATTCAATCTAAAGAAGTTTGGCTCTAAAGATAGGGCAAGGGGGTTAGCTGGAGGGAAATAAGGGCTCGAGGGAGGATACCGATATTTTTATAAAATGGGAGAAACTACAGAATGTTTTTTCCCCCCGATAAGCTTTTCTAAATTGTGGTAAAATATACAGAGAATGTTTTGAGTATTGGTGGAAAAGAATCAGAGAAGGAAAAGATATAGAAAACAGGTGATAACAGATAGTGTAAGATCCCTGGATAAATAAAAAGAAACTGGATTCAGTGCTTGAGTAAAAGAATTAGCCTTAAACAGAAAGAGACCCAGTGTAAGAAAAAAGGAAAGGAAGGGTATATAGTTACAGTTAGGCTTATAGGTGGGTGGTGAGAAGAAGTAGTGGGAGTTCTTTTCTGATAGCTTTGGCTTTTACTTCTCTCTGAAGTTATAGGTAGAGGTTAGACTGCTGACAAGAGAGGACATAAAGCAGAATTTTGAGGAAAATGAAATATGCAAAAAATGTGTGGAGGAGAAAAAAAGGATGGCTAGGTGGCACTGAAGGCCCCACTGAAATTGGAGACCACAAATTTCTAGTGTCAATAATCTATGGCTTTTGAGTTATGGATATCTCAAGAAACTGTTAAAGAATAATCAATGGCTTTGAACCATTTTTTTAAAAAAAGCAGTAATAATCATTAGTTAATACTTACATAGTACTCAATATGTACCAAGCATTATTCTAGGCATTTTTTACATATTAAATAATTTAATTTTCACACAACCTTTTGAGATAGGTATCACTTGGTATCTCCACTTAACCAAGGAAAATGAAGCACAGAGTTAAGGAACCAGCCCATGGCCATACAATTAGTAAACACTAGAGTCAAGATCTGAACCTAGGCGGCATGCTCAGTGATGCTTTACACTGAACTGCCTCTCAAAGTAAAGCTAAGTGAACCCAGTTGAAGGAAGTAGGAAGAAAAGAGGAGGAAACATACCAGGCAGGCCAAAAACAGAGGCAGTGATTCCTGTAAATAGAAACAATTCTCACAGAAGTAGGGTATAGTTTCATATGGCACAGTAAAAGGCACCAAAGATAAAAGAAACATGGAGTAATGGAAAGCCACAAAAAGGAAATGAGCAATGTTGGGTGATCCAAAGCAAAAAGAAAGAAAAGCAAAAGCAAAGGAAAAAGTAAAACCCAGATAGTCAAAATGTAAAAAAGGAGAAAAAGGTAAAAATGGAAGAAAGCACACACACGCACGCACACACACACACACACGCTAGTAAACACACCAGTAAAAGAGAAAAATGAAATGGAAGCAAAGTAAGTATGCCTCGAGTCCCTGAAAACTCTTACATTTTATTTTCTTTGTTTGGACCAAAGAATTTACTAATTTTATCAAAGTGAATAAAATTAACATTTAATAGAGGGTAGTTCTGAATAGGCTTGCTTGCTAACAGTAGGTGAAGATCAGATACTTAGGTTAAGATCTGAATTAGAGAAAATCATTTTTAAAAGGAATTATCTAAAGTCATTTCAGAAGCCCGAGGGCAGTAGTTCCACAAAATCCTGATTCCAAATATTCAAAGTCTTGGTTATATGGTACCCAAAGATGTTTGTACAATAGTTATGCTGAATGCATCAAAAATTATCAAAACCGGGCTTCCCTGGTGGTGCAGTGGTTGAGAGTCCACCTGCCGATGCAGGGGACGCAGGTTCGTGCCCCGGTCCGGGAAGATCCCACATGCCACGGAGCAGCTGGGCCCATGAGCCATGGCCGCTGAGCCTGCGCTCCGCAACGGGAGAGGCCACAACAGTGAGAGGCCCGCGTACCACAAAAATAAATAAATAAATAAATAAAAATTAAAAAAAAAAATCAAAACCAAGTAAACAGCAAATCTTGTCAACATAAAAAAAATACATATATATACCACTAAATACCTATAGAAGAACAATATAGAATACAGAAATTACAAATTCTTGGAGTATCAAACATTTGTAATTTTTAAGTTTTTTTAAAGCTATACAATTATTAAAATGGAAGAACATTCAATATGGAGACAAAGAAGATGTTCTCCTAGAAAAGTGAGACATTAGTAAGTTTCATCCATCAACTTTCACTCTTATAAGACAGTTATCAATGTGAAATACCACAATGATATAAGCCAGTGATGTATTCCATAATCAGTTATGTAAAAATGTGCTGGCTAAGGTCACCTCTGGCCCTAATAATGTTAGTGAAGAAATTAATGTAATATTCAATGTGCCCTTCAAGCAAGAGTGTAATATAAATTTAATGTATCTTTATATTTTTAAAAACACATATGCAATCACTATTTTATTTTAGATCCTGTGGCTAAGAATCCAGAGATTTCCAGCTCATTGTCTAAAATGGGGTGAAGTATTTCTGATATAAAGAACAAAGGAAAACTAATGTGGCTTTCAGCTTAACAGGAGATAAATTTCAAGCAATCAGTCTGAGGTACAGGGAAAACTGTCTCTGTCATGAATGCGGTTGCATTTAAAGTAAAAACATCCCATTATATCTTATATAAAGACATGCTCAATAGTCTACAGAATACCAGGAAACCACAGGAGGGGAAAAAAAAGTATATATATATATACACACACACACACACACACATATACACACATTCAATATATATAATAAAGATATTAAAAAATTACAGTTGGAAGAAGCCAAATTAATTAGGATCCCCCAACTAATGAAGGAAACCCCTTTACAACAGTCTTTGATGCTTGACCATTTTCAATAACAAGAGAGTTTTATCCTTTACAAGGCTAGGAAGACTTAAAGTTTAAAACCTCCAACACTGGAGACTTCCCTGGTGGCGCAGTGGTTAAGAATCCGCCTGCCAATGCAGGGGACACGGGTTTAATCCCTGGTCCAGGAAGATCCCACATGCTGTGGAACAACTAAGCCCATGTGCCACAACTACTGAGCCTGCACTCTAGACCCCGTGAGCCACAACTACTGAGCGCATGTGCCACAACTACTGAAGCCTGCGTGCCTAAAGCCCGAGCTCCAGAACAAGAGAAACCACTGCAATGAGAAGCCCATGCACCGCAACGGAGAGTAGCCCCCGGTCGATGCAACTAGAGAAACCCCATGTGCAGCAACGAAGACCCAACACAACCAAATAAATAAGTAAATAAATAAAAATTAAAAAAAAAATTAAAACCTCCAACATTTTATTAGGAAAATTTTAGATGCAATCTTCAGTGCTGCTATAGGACTAATGTCAGTCATGCACTTCCTTTGATTCATGCTGAGTGAAAATATATCCAATTTTATGACATATTTAGTTGTGAGGTGCAGCAAAGTAGTTAAGTGAAACACTTAAGACAGACTTGAGTTTGAAACCTGGATATCAGTTTCCTTATTTGCAGATACCAGCAGCAATAACAAAGGGTTAGTGTGAGATGTGAATGAGATGATGTATGAAATGTCTAGCACAGTGCTACCTTTTTAAAAGGGCTCAACAAATGTTGGCAATTATCATCACTGTATTAGCCCACTCAGTCTACCACAATAAGCTCTAGCTGCTATGTGAGTGTATATACCTATGCTACACTTTGTGGCATTTTTTCATCACCTTATGTGTTCTAACCTTGGGTAGTATATTTTACCAAGATTAAAGACAGAATGAAGGCAAATGGGACCAAAGCATATGCATTCCTCATTTTCCCACTCCATTTCCTGAAGGAAAGAGATGTTTGCTCTATTACCAAAAGCAGTGATGGTGTACACAGAGGGAAACACACCGTGGGCACAACTTTTCCTGGGTGATAAGCAGCTTATAAACTGCATAATTGTATTCTGCTTATTTTAGACAACCACTGATTGCTCCCTTATATATTCTCATTTGTAGGCATAATTATAATTTCTATCAAATTTGCCCAATCGAAAAAAAAGTGCTATGCTCACTGATCATATATCCAAATACCTTTTATATTTGCAGATAGCATATGTATGTCAGTTTTGCTGTGTGACATATAAGTAGATGGATTCATAAAACTCTACCAACTACATGCCCCTTTAAAGACATGGTTTTCGGAATTCCCCGGTGGCCTAGTGATTAGGTTTCCGGGCTTTCAATGCCAGGGCCCAGTGTCAGGGAACTAAGATCTCCCAAGCCTGCAGCCAAAAGGAAAAAAAAAAAAAAAAAAAAAATTGACCAAACAATAAAGATATGATTTTCAAAGTAAAGCTTGCAAAAACAAGCTTGAGGGCCTCCCTGGTGGTGCAGTGGTTGAGAGTCCGCCTGCCAATGCAGGGGACGCAGGTTCATGCCCCGGTCTGGGAAGATCCCACATGCCTCGGAGTGGCTGGGCCCGTGAGCCATGGCCGCTGAGCCTGCGCGTCCGGAGCCTGTGCTCCGCAACGGGAGAGGCCACAGCAGTGAGGCCCGACTACAACAAAAAACAAAACCAAAAACAAACAAAAAAAAACAAGCTTGAAATCTACTTCTCTGCTCACCTCTGAAGATTAGTCTAGTGCTTTCTCTTTGCCAGAGGAATCGGAATTGAATTGCAAAATTTAAAAGTACTCCTATATCGCTTCACATAAGTAACATACTTTGCCCACTGCAGTCAAGATTTATGAGATTAGATATTAAAAGGTTGACGAAGTTAAAGAACACTTCATCTTAAAAACTAATTTGGGTGAGTCTTCTTTAAGCATACTTTTAAAATATTATTTTGACTTTTGAACCTTGTATATATTTTATATACTCAAACATAAAAGTTTAAAAGGGAGCCCTTTTACACTGTTGGTGGGAACATAAACTAGTGCAGCCACTGTGAAGAACAGTATAGAGGTTCCTTAAAAAACTAAAAATAGAGCTAACATATGATCCTGCAATCCCACACCTGGGCATATACCCTGAGAAAACCGTAATTCAAAAAGAGTCATGGACCGCAATGTTCACTGCAGCACTGTTTACAATAGCCAGGACATGGAAGCAACCTAAATGTCCACTGACAGATGAATGGATAAAGAGATGTAGTATGTGTGTATACAAACACACACACACACACACACACACCCCTCCAGACACTGGAATATTACTCAGCCATAAAAAACAATAATGCCATTTGCAGCAACATATACGGACCTAGAGATTATCTAACTAAGTGAAGTAAGTCAGACAAAGACAAATATCACATGATATCACTTATATGTGGAATCTAAAAAAGTGATACAAATTTATTTACAAAATACAGACTCACAAAGAAAACAAACTTACCAAAGGTTAACCAAAGTTTACCAAAGGGGGAAGGGGGGATGAAAAATTAGGGGTTTGGGATTAACAGATACACATTACTAAATATAAAATAAACAAGGACCTATGGCACAGGGAACTATATTCAGTATCTTATAATAACCTATAAAGGAAAAGAATCTGAAAAAGAATGTATGTATATCTGAATCACTTTGCTGTACACCTGAAACACAACATTGTAAATCAACTACACTTCAATAAAAAGTTGTTTCTTTCTGAAAAAAAATAAAGTTTAAAAAAGAAAACCTTAAGATAAAAAATGAAACCAGGGCTTCCCTGGTGGCGCAGTGGTTGAGAGTCCGCCTGCCGATGCAGGGGACGCGAGTTCGTGCCCCGATCTGGGAGGATCCCACATGCCGCGGAGCGGCTGGGCCCGTGACCCATGGCTGCTGGGCCTGCGCGTCTGGAGCCTGTGCTCCGCGGCAGCAGTAGAGACCGCAGTGGTGAGAGGCCCGCGTACAGCAAAAACAAAACAAAACAAAACAAAACAAAAAACCAATTAACCATATCAAATTGGCAGTATAACCAAACAGAGGAAAGTACTTCAAGTGACTTCTGAACACAGTAAGTACTCTGATTATACAGCCTTCATGTAATATATTCTAAGGACAAAAATAGATGCAAAGAAACCTTAAACTTTACTCAGTTTATTGTTAGTAATGATATTGGTATGATAATTTTGAAATGATTTTAAGTATACATAGTAGGATAAGGCAAGTATGTTAATTTTATTAGGAACCAAGATTTTTAAGACAAAAGAGACCAATATAGAATCAAAAAAGTTAAAGAAAAATCTGCTACGTTAAATCTGAATTGGATATATCACTAAGAACTTGATTCACAAGCAAAAAACCATTTTTAGTTCTCCCCTCTGAAAGGGCCTAGAAATAGTGACACTCCAGCAGCAATGAATATGCCAAACATCTAGATCTTGGTGTCTATACACTGTTTCTCACTACAAAGAACCAAGACTCCTTAGATTAACAGCCCATTCCAGATCTGAAACGAGGAAAGTAACAAGGCAAGCCTGGGATATCCTGTGCCAGAAAGCACTCCCAGCAGTAAAAAGACACAGGAGACAGCTTGAAAAGGTTCCTACTGTCCAAATTTGGGACAGTTAGATCAAGAAGAAAAACGACTGTAATGGTTATTAATAAAAAATAAATAAATAAATTAAAATCCATGAGTCCATAGCGAAACTTTTAACGCAAGTTCATGTGCCTGACACACAGTGAGGCCAAACAAACTGAAACGTCGGAGTCTGGAGCAGAGAAAGGTTTACTGCAGGGCCATGCAAGGAGATGAGGTGGCTCATGCCCTAATAAGCCCCAAGCTCCCCGAAGGCTGGCGAAGTACTTTTAAAAGCCAGGTGAGGGAGGGAGGTTGCGAGGTATGTGATCAGCTTGTGCACAATTCTCCGACTGTCTGATGGTGAGGCAGCAGGGTGGTGTCACAGGGGTTAACATTATCAGTCCTTAGGCAACAGGAGGCCTGGGGCTATGTGCTCAAGGTCGCCAAGGAGTTAACATCTTCCATTTGTTGGAGGGGGGTAGGTTTACATCTGCAAAACAACTCAGGAAATGTGCATCAAACACTATTATCTAGGTACTTCAGAGAAGAGCCACAGCAGAGGATCTGGGGGAAGGCCCTCCTGGGAAGGCCCCATGGGGCCCTGCTCGTTACAGTTATCCCCATAAAAAAGAAAAAAAAAAAAAAACCCTTATTTGCCACCATTGGGGGTGACTATTGCCCCAGTATTCTTTACTCTGAATACTGATAACTGGAGGGAGGACATTAGCATTTTTAGGAGGAAGTTTAGTTCACTCCTAGTTAATGAAGGAAATCTTCCAGACAGAAAATCTCCAATAAAATAACTGATTTAAGCAAGAGTCATCAATGGGTGCTAAAATCACTGAGCAAAGGGTAGGCAGAAACAGGTATTTGCTTGGTGTCAAGGAACTACTCCAAGATCACGTACAAATCACAAACAGGGAAACCACATCTTTATAACAGATCTGGTAGTCACCACTTTGATCAAGTGGTCACATTTAGTATCCTTAACAGTGTGGCAATCTGACGTTAAATACCTCCTAAATGGCATAACATGAAGTACACAGCATCATCTATTAAATATTCTTGCCAAATAAAGTTTTCCTTAAGCTACTCAAGCTTTTTTTTAGACCTAACTTCCAGTAACAGGAAATTCAGGGTGATAGAGGAATTAATTAAATGACACCATTAGGAAACAGACAAACCCAGAAGTGGGAGCATTCTATAAAGCAAGTGGTTTGGTTAATTGTCAGAATAAAAAAAGATGGGTACTCCTCTTTTAAAAAAGGACTAGAGGCGTAATCAACAAATGCAATGCTGGGGGTAGGGGTAGATTTCCCAAAAGAGACCTTGGCATACTAAGGAAATTTGCATATGGATTGTTAATTTAGAAAGGTGTTGATAATGATACTGGGGTTAGAATGTCCTTAGTTTTAGGAATCCATGCTGAAATACTGGAGTGTCATGGAGTTTGCAATTTACTTTCAAATGATTACATATTGAGACACACAGAAAGGGAGGAGAGGCGGGAAATGGCAAAAATGTCAATCACTGAATCTAGGTACTGGGGTGTTCACTGCATTTTTCCCTCAATTTCAAAGAGACTGACATTTTTCATAATTAAGTTTAAAAAAAGTGTACCTGTACTGAGAGGAATGGTAGAAAACACATCTACACTGGAATTATATCTGGATACAAATCTCACCTCTATCACTAACTAGTTGTGTGGCCTTTTAAAGCAAGTTACTTAATATCCCTTGAGTTTGTCTCATCTGTAAAACTCAAGTAATAATATCTTAAGTCATTAGGTTGTTCTGAGAATAAAATCACATCAGATATGTAAAATGCCTAGCAGTGTTGCACACAATAAGTAAATCTGGTTTTCATAATTAATGCAATCATCCTAAAATACAAGACTACAGGAAAACATTCCTTTCACTATTGCCACATTCCATGATTAGGAAGCTACATTAGGTAAAATTAAATATCCATTGGCAGTGAAAGTGAAGTAATGGGGGTAACTGTATAAATGAAGATTTACATAATATTTTTTTTAAATGCAATAATTCCGACCGAAACACTCTAGGCAAAAAAAAACTACCTACCCAAACAACTGGTATCTATCAAATTGTGAAGTCTGCTTTTGGTATTAGCCGCTTATTCGAATAAAACAGTAAGAAAATAAGTGGAAGTTAAAGAGAATGTCTTCCTAACCAACAGAAAATCTATTTATACGTGGAAAAAAATGTAAGTTCTGGCCTTCATTTCTATAAGTCAGTCCCAATAAAGCAGACTTACTGGGCTTTACTCTAAATTCTGGTTAACCTTCATACAACTCACAAGCATGCTTCCTTTCATCAGTTCTAACGTACTCGTCATTTCACTCGCAGGTAACCCTTTTCTGGTTAGGCCAGCAGAAAATGACTAGATGCAGACTGATCCCCAGATAGGAAACAAAAAAAGGTTTTCATTTTTTGTTTTTTAAGTAAGTGCCAACCTTTTCTTCCCAGTACCAGAGAAAAAAAGCAGCAGGGGAGAGGAGGGAACAGTGGGTCTCGCGCTGCGGGCTCGACCAGGTGAGACGCTAACACTCCGCGTCCTCGGGGTTAGGGTGCTGGGCACACACGCGTGCGGATGCGGGGCGTCCTGGGAGATCGGGGCAATTTCTCCTGGACGGCGGGACCCAAGGCCAGTCTCCTTCCCGAAGGCTCAGATGCCATTGAGGGGACCCTGCGGGGTGTCTCCCGGCGCGGAGGGGGGTGAGGAGACCAGGCGTTCCCTTCCGTCCAGCGCCCAGATGGGGGACGCACGGCGTCAGCCCTTCGGAGGGCGCGCCCGAGGGCGCGGGCGGCGAAGAGGGGCCGGCCCTGCCCTCCCCTCCCCGTTACCTGCGGGCGGCGGTGCCAGGGCCCGGAGGCCTGCTGCTCCTCCTCCTCCTCCTCCTCCCCGCCAGGCTGAGGCGGCGAGGGGGTGGTGGCGACGGTGGCGGCGGCAGCCCGGGGGTAGGGGGCGGAGCGCACGGCCCGCTCCCTCTCTCCTCCCCCGGGAGGCGGAGGAGACCCTATCTCGGGCCGCCGCGCCTAGGCCCGTGGACAGCCTGCGGCAGGGGCATGGCGGCCCCGAGCAGCGGCGTGCCTGCGAGGTGGGAGAGTGCGAGGCGGCGGGAGGGGAGCGCTCTGGGGGCCTGAGGGGAGGAGCGAGGGGGCCCGGTGAGCCGCGCGCGGGCGGCCGTTGGGGGCGGTTGGCCGAGGGCAGGCGGCGGTTTGGGGAGCGAGGCGACGGCTCGCGTTTTCCCGGCGGGGCGGGGTGGGGAAGGGGAAGGGGAGTGAGGGGAGGGGAGGGGAGGTTGGGAGGGAGCCGCCGCCGCGCGCGTGCGGGCCGGCGCCGCCGCGGTTGCCGCTCCGCTCACTCCAGCCTGTTTGGGGGCACTTTGTTTGTGTCCCACAATGCTCTGCGCGGGCGGCCGGGCTGGGGAGGGGGAGGGCAAGTGGGCGGGGCGGAGAGAGCTCGGGGGCGGGGCGCGAGCTCGGGGCGGGGAAACGCGGGTACTGCGCAGGCGCAGAGGACGCTGCTCCCGGTCGCCGTCGCTCGAGTTTGGTCTCCCGACGCACCCGCGGGTTTTGACAGGAGCCGTGCATCTTCATGCCTTCGTGAACACGTGTAGAGTTACCTTCACAGGCCGCCTAGGCCCTGGCCAATTCGCCCTTCCTCTGCCCGTCTGCTCAGCCGGCTTCCCGCTAACCTTGACAAGCATTTCTGCGCACGGTGCACGCTTCTTGCATTTTTTTTTCCTTCTTTGAACTAAAACCGAAACAAACTCCTGTTTTCTCGAGTGGTTTCTGTAGCGGCGCTGAACCGGAACACCCCAGATGCTTTCTCTCGGTGAGAGGGTGAGCTGGTAGTCAGCCCATTTCTCACACGCGGAAACTGAGGCCTGCGGAGAGGCGGCCCCGGACAGGTGAGGATGCCGTGCGCCGCCGGCTCCCGCACCCGCCTCCCCGCAGGCAGCCAAGCCCGGCCGGTGTCCGGCTCCCTGCGGCCTCTGCAGCCCGGGGCGTCCTCTCGGCGCCCGAGGATTGTTCTAGAATTTCCCTGGGCCACCCGGCGGGAGGTGCGGTTTTGAAATGACTGGAGAAATCCATCTTATTCCCCCAACACGGGGTCACCTAGAGCCGCTCCCCAAATATGGCTGTTCCTTTCACACCTGGAGTCTCATTTGGTTCCACCTCCACTAACTTGACTTTCCGGCGAGGGAGTATGCGGGGGGCTTGAGAGTTCTCGGTCAACTGCAAAATCGCGTGAAGTGTTAAAACTCCGGGACTCCAAGCCTTAGCGTCCCCGGCCCGGCGGGCGAGCGCTCGGACGGGGCTCGGTGGCCCGGAGGGGCGCCCTGGGCGGCTGGCAGAAGCGCGCCCCAGGCTAGTCGGCCGGCCGCGCTGGGGCCAAGGGGGTGCGGCCTGCAGCGCCCGGGGGCTCCTCAGCTGCATGCTGTGTTTTCCCATGCCTTCAGGTTTTGCACGGAAAAACTTCTCCAAAGGGCTTTGTTCAAGGTGGCCGGCACCCCGTCTGAAGTAGAGTGGCGTTTTCTTCTGAAACACTTGGCAACGTCTTGCATTGATCTCACTGAGAGACAAGCACCCCAGCACCCTAGCACCCCCTCTTTCTAGCCACTGAAATCTACGTGAGAAATAAAGGCCATAAAAAGCAACGTCAAATTGTATAGTCTTCTGCGGTTTCCAACAGATTTTCAAGTATATATAATGTTTAATCCCAACAGCAATCGTAATACGTAGGTTTTGCTGTTATTCCCACCATCATTTTTATCATTCCCATTTCAGAGATGAGGAAAGTCAGGAAGATGCGCATGAGGTCCAGAAAGTTTGTGCTGAGATTTGAAGAAGGAGAAGAAAAAGAAGGCGGAATGCTTACCCTGGAAGGGGAACGGCAGCGACAGAGCAAGTCTCAGGAAGGGCCTGGTGTGTGTTAGAGCAGGTGCACAAGGTAATACCTGGAGAAGAATCAGGGTGGGAATAAAACAGTCAAACAAATCCCGCGGACCTCTCGTAGGGCATTTAATCGGAGAGTCGATAAGGGACCTCTAGGCAAGTCCTTACTGCTTCCCAGGGGATTGAGGTGGCAGCCCTGGCACAAAATACAGCTTTTCTTGTATTACTCTCTTGTCTTTTCTCCGTTTCCTCCCTTTTTGTACTTTTCTGTTTTTCATTTTATATTTAAAAATTATCATCTTCTCACCCCACCCCCTCCCTGGGACTGGAGGATAAATTAACCACCCAATGGCTGTGGGACCCTAAGGGCACAGGGCTAGATGGTTGGATAGGGTGTGAGAAGATATAAAAAGATTAACTGTGTAGGAGTCCTCTCCTCTGTTTTGGCTTTGGGCAGGGTCACTTTCTGTGGCATCTGCAGCCTCCCACTTTCTCCTGGGCTAGTAGAGACTTGCCCTTGGGTTGGCGGAATATATACACCTTTTTTCCACACTAGGTTAAATAATACTGCTGGGAGGATTTTATGAAACCAGAATCCTGCACACAGGTGAAACAAACAAACGGAGACAGTTATGAGGAACCTTTAATTATTAACCTGGTGTAGGTGATTCTGAGGAATTCAAATTCCAGGCGAAGAGCGTTTTATTTCAGCCCTGAGCTGTTCGGGGGGCCAAATTCTGGCAGAGATGGCACTCGCTTGTGGTAGACCATAAGGGCTGAATGGGAACTTAGTTACTTAGTCCACAACTTATTTCAGAGCAAGAACACTGGACACTTAACTGAAAGATCTCTAGTCCAACTCGGATAATTCCAATAGAGGAGAACTCACTACTGCACAAAGCAGCCTTGCTCCCCTATTAGATCATTCCAACTATATTAACAAAATTAGCCTTACTCCCCAACCCTGAAACTTGCACCTCTTCTGGTATTCCCATTTCATCATCCATCCAGTTGAGCATGTCAGCTTGGCTACTTCACTACTCTACCACATCTCAGTTCCAACCCATCAACAAGTCCTGCTGAATTCGTCCATTCCTACGACCACCATCCTAATCTTGTAACCAAGCAGGACCCCATGGGGCCTTCCCTTCCCAGGACAGGCCTTCCCCCAGATCCTCTGCTTTAGCTCCTCTCTGAAGTACCTAGATAATAGTGGATTTAATGCACATTTCCTGAGTTGTTTTGCAGATGTAAAAAAACCCCCTCTCCAACAAATGGAAGATGCTAACCTTGATCACATAGCCCCAGGCCTCTTGGAGCCTAAGGACTGATAAAGTTAACCCCTGTGACACCACCCTGCTACCTCACCATCAGACAATCAGAGAATTGATAAGCTGATAAGCTGATCACATACCCTGAGGCTCCCCCTGCCACCCTGGCTTTTAAAAGTGCTTTGCCGACCTTCGGGGAGCTCCGGGCTTTTTAGGGCATGAGCCTCCTCATCTTGCATGGCCCCGATGTTTGTTTGTTTGTTTGGCCTCACTGTGCATCGGGCACACGAACTTGCATTAACAATCTAAGACACCAACCAATACCTTGTACCCGGAGAACTGTAATACCACCTACCTGGTTTCCCGAATATACCCCCCCCTTCTCTTCACTCTCTGCATGGTAGCTGGAGTTAAAATGCATAGTGATTTTATCACACAACAATGGCTTCCTATTGTTTTTAGGATAAAATCTCAAACTTTTACCATGGCTTTCACAGCTACAAATGTGGGCCTGTTCAATACATAGCTTCAGCTTCAACTCTCATTATACTCTTTCAAGGAACATGCCAGATGCAGATTTTTTTTTCACATCTTCTAAAATGCCACACTCTTTCCTCCAGTGCACACATTACTCCCTCTGTATATGTATACATTGTTCCTTATCTAATTCCTCTCAATCCACACATCTCTTCTACATAATATATGTATTTAAAGAGAAAAACCAGGGCTTCCCGGTGGTTCAGTGGTTAAGAATCTGCCTGCCAATGCAGGGGACATGGGTTCGAGCCCTTGTTTGGGAAGATCCCATAAGCTACAGAACAAATAAGCCTGTGTGCCACAACTACTGAGCCTGCATTCTAGAGCCCACGGGCCACAACTGAGCCCATGTGCCACAACTACTGAAGCCCATGAGCCTAGAGCCCGTGCTCTGCAAGAGAAGCCACTGCAGTGAAGAAACCCGTGCACCGCAAGGAAGAGTAGCCCCTGCTCCCTGCAACTAGAGAAAGCCCGCATGCGCAGCAAGGAAGACCCAACACAGACAAAAATAAATAATTAACATAATAATGATAATAAAATAAAGAGAAAAACCACAAGCCCAAATGGTGTCACTTTTGCTAAAGCCCATGGTACCAAACCTAGATTTAATACCTGACCTAATTGCAGTTTCGACCTTTACCGGGAATGTAATCTTAATCAGCCAGTTTGGAAGTTTCTGGTCAGCAATAATAATAATCTGTCACAGGGACCCTCTCCATTCCCCACCTCATCCCGCCCCAGGAAGAAGATGCAGTCTGCATGATGAAACCCTTGCTGTCACTTCCCCCCACAGAAGAAGGTGTCCTGGCCTAAAAATAATCCTTTCTGTTCTTTTATTAAACATCCCTTGCCCCCCACTTCTTCCTATAAAACCTCCCATTTTGTACAGCTCCTCAGAGCACACTTCTCATTGCTAGATGGGATGCTACCTGATTCAGGAATCGAATAAACTGAATTAGATCTTCAAATTTACTGAGATGAATTTTGTTTTTTTAACAAAATACATGAACATTATGAGATATAATTTACATACCATGCAATGCACCCATTTAAAGTGTTACAGTTCAGTGTTTTTTAGTATATGCAGAGTTGTGCAGTCATCACCACAGTCAATTTTTGAACATTCTCGTAACCCCAAGAAGAAACTCTTGCCATTAGCAGTCACTCTCCCTTCCTCCCCAGCTCCTCAGCCCTAGGCAACCGCTAATCTGTATACTTTCTGCTTCTACAGATTTGCCCATTCTGGACGTTTCATATAAATGGAATTCAGCTCTCTTTCTGACAACCACTCATTCAAGGCCTCCTCCCCTGTTTCCCCTGTGTTAGATCCCATGGTATAGATTCTTAGAGCTCCCTGCATTTCTCCAACACTCTTCTAATTACCACTGTAGTTCCCTCTTATCATTCACCACTTTAATCCCAGAGCCTAGCACAGTGTCTAGCCCATAATAGGTATTTGATAAATGTTTAAGGAATGAATCATGATTAATGAAATAAATGAATATGGGGGCCAATTTTATCAGTTAGTAGAATGGCAACTTCCCAAGACCTGTGATGTCAGGGAAGAAGCTTGTGCTTCAGTAGACTTACCCATTCTTCTCCAAGATGCCAGAGTATCCACAATTAAAGTCCATCCTTTTTTTTTTTTTTTTTTTTTTTTTTTGCTGTACGCAGGCCTCTCACTGTCGTGGCCTCTCCCTGCCTCTCCACAGGCTCCAGACGCGCAGACTCAGCGGCCATGGCTCACGGGCCCAGCCGCTCCGAGGCATGTGGGATCTTCCCGGACCGGGGCACGAACCCATGTCCCCTGCATCAGCAGGCGGACTCTCAACCACTGCGGCACCAGGGAAGCCCCAAGTCCATCCTTTAAAAAAAAGTCCATCCTTTCGATTTTTTTTTTTTTTTAATGTTTGTAGCAGCTTTATTCATAATTGTCAAATCTGGTCACAACATCCTTTTGATTTTTGAAGACTCGTTAGATCTTTAAGATGCAACTATTGAAATACAGCTCATCTTCAGATGGGGAATTGGTGGTTTAATTTTTTTTTTAATTCAAGGAAGAAGGCGATGCTTTGGTCTCAGTGATTTGACCTTAATGCTTTTGTTTGCTCGCATTCCACCTCGCCTCCCACCACAACACTATTTTTCTTCCTCTTCACAGGATTCACAGCCAGACTTCTCAAACCTAAATATTATCCGCACTCACTGTTCTTTGCTCTTGCTTCTCCTTCTTTGCTTCTCATCCCCTCTAATTTGATCTTCCCTTCTCTCTACCTTCTTACTGTCACCAATTGTTTCTATGTTGCTAATCCAGAGGATATTTATTTGCACTCTCATCTTACTGGATTTTTTTGGGGGAGGGGGTGCCACACAGCTTGTGGAATCTTAGTTCCCCGATCAGGGATTGAACCCGGGCCCACGGCAGTGAAAGCGCCCGAGTCCTAACCACCAGACCGCAAGGGAATTCCCCATCTCACTGGACTTTTGAGCAGCATTTGGACTTGTTGAGTACTCGATCAAACTTGAAACACTCCCTCCCTTGTCTTTGCTGACATTCTCAATGTGCATGCAGGGTTGAGAACTAGTGTTTATACTATCTTCCGGGACTAGTGAGCCTAAAAAATGTGGTCTCCAGACCGCAGCATTAGCGTCACCTGTCAAATTGTTAGAAATGTGAATTCTTAAGTCATATCTAGACCTACTGATTCAGAAACTCTGGGGTAGTGGCCCAGCGATCTGTGTTTAAATGAACTCTCCAGGTAATTCAGACCCTTGCTCAAGTTTAAGAACTGGTGCCCAGGCAGACCTGTCTAAACTCTGTGAGCCATTCTTTTTTTTTTAATGCACTTTTTTTTTTTTTTTTTTAAGAGAGACTAATATTTATTTATTTATTTATTTTTTGCGGTATGCGGGCCTCTCACTGCTGTGGCCTCTCCCGCCGCGGAGCACAGGCTCTGGACGTGCAGGCTCAGCGGCCATGGCTCACGGGCCCAGCCGCTCCGCGGCATGTGGGATCTTCCCGGACTGGTGCACAAACCTGCGTCCCCTGCATCGGCAGGCAGACTCTCAACCACTGCGCCACCAGGGAAGCCCTTAATGCACTTTTTAAAAAATTTATTTATTTTTATTTTTGGCTGCATCGGGTGTTAGTTATGGCACATGGGCTGCTCTCTAGTTGGGGCGTGTGGGTTTTCTCTCTCTAGTTGTGGCACGTGGGCTCAGTAGTTGTGGCACGTGGGCTTAGTTGCCCTGCAGTATGTGGAATCTTATATCCCCAAGCAGGGATCGAGCCCACATCTCCTGCATTGGAAGGCAGATTCTTTACCACTGGACCACCCAAGCCATTGATTCTTAAATGCACACTGCTAGCCCATATCTCTCTGCCCAGCTCCAGATGTGCCTGTCTAACTGCCTACTAGTTCCACTTTGCTTGGTTGTCTCAGAAATACCTCAGACTCAACATGTCCAAGGTAGACGAGTGGCCTTCTTCTATAGACAGTGTTCTCGCTCACTGTTTTCTGATCACCGAAGGGTACCATTTTAGAACCAGGCACAAAAATCAGAACCCAGGGTCATCTCTGACAACTCCCTCTCTCGATTTATTATTAAATTATGTCAATTTTGCTTTCCAAATTTCTTTTAATATAAACATCTTTTTTAAAATTAATTAATTTTATTTTTGGTTGCGTTGGGTCTTCGTTTCTGTGTGAGGGCTTTCTCTAGTTGTGGCAAGCAGGGGCCAGTCTTCATCGCGGTGCGCGGGCCTCTCCCTACCGCGGCCTCTCCTGTTGCGGAGCACAGGCTCCAGATGCGCAGGCTGAGTAGTTGTGACTCACGGGCCTAGTGGGATCTTCCCAGACCGGGGCTCGAACCCGTGTCCCCTGCATTAGCAGGCAGACTCTCAACCAGTGCGCCACTAGGGAAGCCCCCTTCTTCTTTATTGTGGAGAATTTCAAACATATAAAATATAGAAAGGACAGTTAAAAATATATAAACATGTACCTAACACTCAAGCCCCCGAATCCAGTCAGTGGCCAACATTGCCTCGTCCATACCCCCTTCAATTTTTTTCCCCTTCCCATATTATTTTGAAGAAAAGTCCAGATATCATATGATTTTCTATGTAAATAGTCTGTATTTCTAAAAGAGTTCAAAAAAAAACTCCCAATGCCATAATCACAAATTTAAAATAACAATGATTTCTTAATGTCATAAAATATCCTGTTACTATACACATTTCCAATAGACTCATAAATGTTCCTTTTTTTTTTAAACCAAATGTTTCAGTGAGGAACTATACTGTGTTTGGTTGGTACATTTTTTTTCTTAATTAAAAAATAAATTTTTTTGGAGTATAGTTGATTTATAATGTGTTAGTTTCAGGTGTACAGCAAAGTGAATCAGTTATACATGTACATATATCCACTCTTTTTTAGATTGTTTTTGGGTTGGTACATTTTTGAAAGTCCTCTGTATTTATTTTTTCTTTCTTTGTTTTCCCGTTTTTTGTTTTTGGTTTTTGGTTTTTTTGCCACGCCGCTAGGCGTGTGGGTTCTCAGTTCCCTGACCAGGGACTGAACCCGGGCCATGGTAGTGAAAGCCCAGAATTCTAATCACTAGGCCGCCAGGGAACTCCTAGTATTTTTTTTTTTTTAAATTTAAGGAAGTTAGTTGTTTGTCCTTTAGTTTTTGCCACAATCCAGATTTTGTGAGTTGCATCCCCACAGCATACTTTAATGTGTTACCTTGTCCTCTGTTATTTTCTATAAATTGGTAGTAAGATCTAGATGTATTATCAGATTCGTGTTTAATTTTTTGGCAGGATACCTTCCTAGGTGGTGGTGTATTTTTCCATTAGGAGACACACAGTGTGTGCTTGTCTCTCTTTTTGTAGTGTTAACAGCTGTTGGTGAATAATGCCTGCATCAATTCATTCATTAGGGGTTTTAAAATGGTGATATAATTCAATCATTCTTCATTTAGAAGCTACAATATTTCTACAAGGGAAATCACCCCTCTTCAATTATTTGATTACCTGTTGGTATAGTTCATGTAAGAAAGCAGGATAAATGCTTGATTCTTTCCCTTTCACTCTCTCTTAACCCTGTCGACTCTCATTTTCAACTGCCACCATCCTGATCCAAAATCCTTAACCTAACCTCCAAGATCTTGAACCTTTAGTGCCCTATTCATCTTGCAAGGTCCTGAATGATCTGGTCCCTGTCTGTTTCTCCAGCCTCATTTCCTGCTATTTTCCTCCTCCTTTTCTCACTATATCTAAGCCTCAAAAAGCTTTTGATGACCCCTCTACCTGGAAAGCTTTCTCCAATGTCCTCTTCCCTTACTAACTCTTACATTGCTTTCTTAAGGAAGGCTAGATTGGTGTTCCAGTTATAATCTCTTATACCACCTTCTACTTGTCCTTCATAGCAAGTCTTATAGCTTGTATTATTTCTGTGATTATTTGTTTAATATTTGCTTCCCCCACTAAACTATAAGATCAAAAAAGTCAGGGACCTTGTCTATTTTGGTACCATATTTTTTCCTAAGCTTAATTTAACGCTCGTAATATAGTATGTGTGCAAAAAATAAATGTTGAATAACATTGAATTGAAGTCAGATTTGGGAAAAATAAACATTTGTCTCGATTTGTAAAGAGTAAAGATAACTAACATTTTTTTTTTTTTCAGTACGTGGGCCTCTCACTGTTGTGGCCTCTTCCGTTGCGGAGCACAGGGTCCAGACGCAGGCTCAGCGGCCATGGCTCACGGGCCCAGCTGCTCCGCGGCATGTGGGATCTTCCCGGACCGGGGCACGAACCTGCGTCCCCTGCATCGGCAGGCAGACTCTCAACTACTGCGCCACCAGGGAAGCCCGATAACGAACATTTATTGAGAACAAGGTACTCTCCTAAGTTCTTCTAATATTCATTATAACCTTATGAAGTAGATATAATTACCTGTAATTGACAGGTAAGGAACTAAAGAGAGAGTAAGTTCACATAGATAGTAAATGTCAGAGTCAGGATTGAAATCTAAGCAATCTGGGGACTTCCCTGGTGGCGCAATGGTTAAGAATCTGCCTGCCAATGCAGGGGACGCAGGTTCGATTCCTGGTCTAGGAAGATCCCACATGCCGCGGAGCAACTAAGCCCGTTCACCACAACTACTGAGCCTGCACTCTAGAGCCCCAACTACTGAGTCTGTGAGCCGCAACTACTGAAGCCCATGCACCTAGAGCCCGTGCTCCGCAACATGAGAAGCCACCGCAATGAGAAGCCTGCACATGGCAATGAAGAGTAGCCCCTGCTCGCCGCAACTAGAGAAAGCCCACTTGCAGCAATGAAGACCCAACGCAACCAAAAATAAATAAATAAATAAAAAAGAAATCTAAGCAATCTGGCTCTAGAACCCCAGATATAAGGTTAAAACCCTAGTATACTGCAGTCTGTAAGAACAACAACACAAATGTCTACACTGGAGAGGAACTGACCTCAATTCTTTGAGCCCTAAATTCAAAAATTCCAGAGAAGGGGCTTATTAGCTTAGGTCAGGTACTCATCCCTAAACCAACCAACCAAAATCAACGCGATGGGCATCATTAAGAACATGCAGCTTCTATGCCAGATATGTGGATGCAAAGGGGCAATTTCCAGAAGAAGGGGGAATGCCAGGCAGGCAATCTCATAGAGGGTACACACATATTTCTTCCCATACATCCAGTATCATAAATTCCCTTGTCCAACATAATGCACTTTTCCCACATAGAACAACAGATACCTTGCCTCCTCAGTGAGAAGCTATTCAAAGACATAGCTAGCTACCACATCCGTCTCTGATTCCCAGCATCTCTGTTTGACCATGTCTGCATATGATTGCACACGGTTTTGCAACCTATCGGCTAAATGACAAACTTAATCACTCTCAAAACAGTAGAGTCACAATCGTTTGCAAAGATTCTAAAGTCAGCTCCTGATGCTGAATTTACCTTGGGCCAGTGATAACCTCCAAGACCCATATTAGGCAAAGTTATCCCAGAGGCCACAGAGGAGAAAAGTGCATAGACCAAACTAAGAAGCTCAAATCTCACAGTTTATCAATAAATTTTAAAACACATAGTGAGAAGTAAGGGGAAAGGTGAGGTATGTGAACACACATTGGATAAGCTACAAGCACAGTGGAAGAACCATACTACCTGAGTCTGGATTATACAGTGTTCATATTCCCATTTTTTCCCTGTTGTGTTAGCTTTCCTCTCTGGTGGTGGGGCTTTATGGGAATCAGAGTTGCGTCTGAGCAAGGGGATCCCATAGACTGAAGGTACATAGGGCCATCATACACACTTGTTTATTGGAATGATGCAGGGGCAAGTATACCTGGCAAATACTTGTATCTCATCAATTACCCTGATGAGTAGCTGTGTTTTTTTTTTTAAAGTAATTTTATTTAATTAATTAATTTATTTACTTTTTGGCTGTGTTGGATTTTCGTTGCTGTGAGCCGGCTTTCTCTCTAGTTGCAGCGAGCGGGGGCCACTCTTCGTTGTGGTGCGCAGGCTTCTCATTGCGGTGGCTTCTCTTGTTGCAGAGCACAGGCTCTGGGCACGCAAGCTTCAGTAGTTGCAGCATGCAGGCTCACTAGTTGTGGCGCATAGGCTTAGTTGCTCTGCCGCATGTGGGATCTTCCCAGAACAGGAATCGAACCTGTGTCCCCTGCGTTGGCAGGCAGACTCTTAACCACTGTGCCACCAGGGAAGTCCAGTAGCTGTGGTTTCACCTACATTTCTCGGGCAGAGGACAAGTGGGGTCAGAAGGGCATCATCGATGGGTGGCTCATAAACATTGGATGCTTGGTGTATCTCACGTATATTTAGTGAATCAGGAATATTTGGTATGTCTTGGTCCTTCCTTCCCTGTCTATCTAGTTCAGAACATGTATGCTCTACTTATTTTTATATCTCTCCAACATTCCTCGCATGCCATTGGCTTCTATACTCGGTTTCATCTAGCCGCCTTGTTTTTTTGTCTTATTTTCTATAGTAAACATGGAAAATAACTAAATTATACAACAAACACGTTACAAATATTAAAAATCGGGTGTAGAAATTACCTTGGAAGATCTCTTAAATCACCCATAGAGCACAATATGTTGTACTTATGAGTCACTTTGGAGGCTGACATGCCACCTCTCACTATGTCTGACCCAGTGGGTCTTCCCTCCAGTGTGAGGACAGATTGCTCACTCCTCTGTTGAGTACCAGAGAAGGCTGTGGGCTTGTTTAGTGACTCGCACTCAGACTGCTGGGTGTCCACGAAACTGAGACCAGAAACTGAGTCCAACCAAGCAAATGACAGATTCCCGTCTCCCACCTCCTGCTTACTCTGAGCATCCACTCGCTGGATGAAACAATCAATGAAATATTGCCCAGTTGTGGGTAATAAAAAACCAGACTTCCCACAGTAGCCATCTAGATGGGGGAAAAGAAGTTCCCAACTCCCTTAGGCGTGTTTTTACCACTGGCTGGTAACCGTGCTCTATTTTCCTAGTCAGTTCACTCTTTTGCTTTCCTACAGGACTATTTCCTAACGTCTCCTCTCCTGTCAAACCTCTAATAACGCTTCTTTACTGTCACTCACAGTTGATGACCCATAACATGAATGACCACAAATGTAGTGGCTGAGATCAACACAAATATATTGTCTTATAGTTCTATGGGTCAAAACGTCGACACAGGACTCACTGGGCTAAAATCAAGGTGTAGGCAAGGCTGTGTCCCTTTCTGGAAGCTCAAGGGGGGAACCCATTTCCTTGCTTTTTTGGGCTCTAGAGGCCACCTGCATTCCTTGGCTCATGGTCTCCTGTCTGTAAAGTCAGCACCTCTCTGACCCTATATCAATTGTCACATGTTGCTCTGATGCAATCTTCTGTTTCCCTCTTCCAGTTTTGTTTGTTTGATTTTAGTAACAGCTTTATTGAAGATCTAATTCACATACTATACAATTCACCCATTTAAAGTGTACAATTCAGTCATCTTTAGTATATTCACAGAATTGTGCACCTTTCACCACTACCAGTTACAGAACAGTTTTCATCATCCCCCAGAGCAACCCTGTACCTTTAGCAGTCACCCTGTATTCTCCCCAGCCCCAAACCCTGGCAACCACTAACTTACTCTCCGTCTCTATGGATTTGCCTATTCCGGACATTTCATCTAAGTGGAATCATACGATACATGCTCGTTTGTGCCTGTCTTCTCTCACTTAGCGTGTTTTTAAGGTTCCTCCGTGTTGTAATATGTGGCCGTATTTCATTCCCCTCTTCCACTTTTAAGGACTCACGTGATTAGATTGGGCCTGCCCAGATAATCCAGCATAATCTTCCCATCTCAAGGTCCTTACCGTGAATCACATCTGCAAATTCCCTTTGACCATGTAAGTTAATATTCACAGGTTCCAGGGATTAGGATGTGACAACTTTGGGGGGCCATTACTCTGTCTACCACAGTGACCGTCCTTCCTATATCAGAAAGGAAAGAAAAGCAGTCAGAAGAGAATTTTGACAGACTCTTTATCACCACATCTACCCACCCTTCCCCACTGTGTGGATCCAGGGACTCTGCCTTCCTTCCTGTGGGGTGGTTGAAACTCTCTTGCTCCCAGCATTTCCTTCATTTTGTTTCGTGGTTTTGTTCCCCCCACCCCCGCCCACATCTCGCGGCATGTGGGATCTTAGTTCCCCAACCAGGGATGGAACCCGTACTCCCTGCAGTGGAAGTGCAGAGTCTTAACCACTGGACCTCCAGGGAAGTCCCAGCCCTTCCTTCAGAGACTGCCCCTTCCTCTGCTGCCAGCAAGGCCTCCCTGCCACCTGGCACCAAGCCGTGTCCTCTTGCTAACTCAATAACACCACTGGAGCGATCTCCCTGCTCTCTGCATTATCATTTCCCCCTTCTCCAGGATCATTACAACTGGCATCAAAGCAACTTGTCATTTCTCCCTTCTTAAATTCTTTCTTGACCTCTTCCTTCTCCTTCTACTGCCCCATTTCTTTGCTCCCTTTTACAGCAAAACTTCCTGAAAGATTCGTCTGCATTGTTTCTAATTCTTTCCCTTTAAAATTTTTGTTGTTGTTGCATGGTTAAATGTACATAACATAAAATTTGCCATTTTATCTGTTTTTAAGCATACAGATCAGTGGCACTAAGAACATTCACACTGTTGTGCAATCATGACCACGTCAAGAACTGTCCAGAACTTTTAAATCATCCCAAACAGAAACTCTGTACACATTAAACGATAACTCCCAGTACCTCACCCCAGCCTCTGGTAACCACCATTTGCTTTTTGTTTCTATGAATTTGAGCATTCTAAATGCCTCGTATAAGTGGAATCCTGCAATATTTGTCCTTTTTTGTCTAGTTTATTTCACTTAGTATAAGTTTTTAAGGTTCATCCAGCTTGTAGTACGTATCAGAATTTCCTTCCTATTCCATTGTATGTATGTATGTACCACATTGTGTTTATCCATTCATCTACTGATGGACATCTGGGCTGTTAATACCTTTTGGCTAGTGTGAATAATGCTATTATGAACATTGACGTACAAGTATCTATTTGAGCTAGCTCTCTTAAATCCACTCCAGTTAGGCTTCTGCTCTCACTGCTCCACCCAGACAGCTTTTGTCCAGGTAACGGATCACCTCTGGATTGCTGTAGCCAACTGTCAATGCTCCATCCTCGCCTCACTTAGTGCCATCTGGCTGAGTTGATCATTGCCTCTTTGGGATGCTCTTCACTTGACATCTGGGACACACCACCACACGCTCCCAGCTCTCCTCCCACCTCTCTAGGTACCCTGTCTTAGTCTCCTTTGCTAATCGTCCTTACTGTCTCCTCCTCAGTCCTTGGACCTACTCTGTTTGCAGAGTAGGTTTGCACTCACTCCCTTGGTGGGTGATATCACCCTGTCTCATGGCTTTAAATATGCTGACAACTTCCAAATGTATATCTCCAGCCTGGGCTTCTCCCTCGAATGTCAAACTCCAGTAATCTACCTGACATCTCTGTTTGAAAATCAAGTGGGCATCTTTGATTTAACGTGCCCTACACTAAATTCCTCACCATCCTTATCCTACCCGCCCAAACCCAATCCCCTCAGTACTTCTTCATTAATTCGTTGGATCTTTATCTTTCTAGTCGCTTAGGCAAAAAATCTGGGAATCATCCTTGATTCCTCTCTTTTGCTCCCACTCCACATTCAGTGCATTAACAAGCACTACTGGCACTTTCTTCAAAATATATACAGAATTTGACCATTTCTCACGACTTTCAATGCTACTACCTTGATAGGACTTACCAGCATCTCTTGCCTGTATTATTTCCGTAACCTCCTAACTAGTTTCCCTGAGTCTGCTCTTACATCTCTTCAGCCAGTTGTCAACATAGCAGCGGAGAGGTGCCATTAAAATATTAACATCTCGAGTCATCCCTCTACTCAGAATCCTCCAAAGGCTTTCCATCTAACTCAAAGTGAAATTCAATGTCCTGGTAATGGTTTACAAGACCCTACACAATCTCACCCCTCCTTAGTTCTGTGACCTTACTTCCCACAGTGCTCTATTCACTCACCTCTCTTTAGCCAACCTGGCATCATTGCTTTTCTCAAACACACCAGGCATGTCTCTACCCGTACTTTCTATTTCCTCATTCCTTCACTGCCTTTATTAAGGTGCCACCTTTTCAGTGAGAACTTTCCTGATAACCCTATCTGAAATTGTAATCCTGCCAGCAGTTTACTTTTCTTCATTACACTGAAAACTTTCTAAGATACAATGTAATTTACTTATTTTATTTTATTGTTTTCTTTTCTGCCAGTAGAATGTAAATTATATAGGGGAGGGATTTTTGTTTCTTTTTTGTTTCTTTTGTTCATTGATGTATACACAGGACGTAAAACACTGCCTGGCACACAACATGTACTCAAAAAAGAAATGAAAAACCATATTTGATACAAGGCTCTCATGAGGGCAGTAAGTTGATGGTGAAGGCATCTGATACTCTCAATGTTTTCATCTAGATAGGAAGCAAAGTTACCTGCTGGGTCAGAGTTGTGGTGCATGGCTTGAAGAGAATGTTGCAGATTTGCAAGAGCACTTTGGGAAATAGGAAAGGCCTCACAAACGAGGTCCCCAAGCCCCACAGAGGGTCTTGCTGAGGGTGAAAATCTGGAGATTTTCTCCAGAATCTAATAATAACTACATTTATTGAAAGTGTCAGGAGTTGTGCTGAGTGCTTTGCCTTTACTATTTTATTTTGTTCTTACAATAACTCTGAGATACATATTATTATTTACATTTTACTGGAGAAAAATGAAGCCTTAGAGAAGTTAAATAACTTGCCCAGGGTTACTTGGCTAGTGAATGGCAGAGCTGGGATTCAAATTTAGCTGTTTTACTCCAAAGTCCATGCTTGCACTGTGTTCATCATAGGCTTGCTATAAGAAAAGGGATTTTCAGATAGATCCAATCTTGAGTGTTTGCCACATGGGTGAGGCAGAATAAAAGAAGTCTACAGGTGGGTTGTAGGAAGTAGAATGGTTGAATGGTGTACTGTGGATTCCAGTCTGGTTAGGGTTGGCACCATAGCCATGAATGGAGTAAGGTTCCTGGACAAATGGAGAGATGAAGGGATTAGAGTTGTTAATGAAGTAGCAATGTAAGAGGACTGCCAGTCTTAGCATCATGGCAGAATGAGCCAGTGAGGATCTCTGTTACCCCTTTCCACTGCACAGGCATAGAACTGGTGTTCCTGGTGCCAAAAGTGAAAGAGGAGCTAAAATCTGGATCTGTAAACATGATTCATTGGTCAGGGAGATAGCAAAGCAGTGTATATACTTTAGAGACTGGGTACTGGGCTCACAACACCTGTATAAGGATAGGAGATAGAGCCTTAAGAGAGAACAAGGCAAGAAGCTGGAACTGAGATCCCTAAATCAAGCCAGGACTCTGATAAAATTACCCCCGGTATCTCGGTGAAAACTACAAACTTCCCAGGGGAGTAGTAAGGAAATGTATTTCTGCCCCATGTTCAGATTTTGAATCTGAATTTTCCTTATTTTCATTAATGGGATTCCTGAAGAGGAGATATTAGTATAAAGGCTGGTCCTGGACAGTTTGTTATCCTGGACAGTGAAATCCTTTGTGTGCCTGGAAGATGCAAATATAAAGTCACTATGTAGTATACCTCCATCAACCAGGAGACTCACATGGGAAAACTAATCTCTATTGAAGATGAACTTATACTCAAAATTCCAAACCACATGGGAAATGATCCATTATGCAGAGATTTATCCAAATCTAATTCTATCAATAGAGTTAGAACTCTGAAACCTTGTTTTTATGAAACAGTCTTGAAAAGATTATAAAATAAGTAGTTTGAAACTAACTAAAGAGATGAAAGAAGATATAGAAATCATAATGAGAAAACAAGACTTTGAAAATAGACTGGGTAGATTTGAAGAAGAGCCAAATAGAGTTTCTCAAAATGAAAAATATTTTTATTGAAATGGAAACTGAATAAGTGGGTTAAACTGTAGACTAACACATTAATGAATGATTTGTGAAGTGAAACATAGCCAAAAGGTAACTATCCAAATGATTGCACAAACAGAAAGGATGGAGACTATGAAAGAAAAGTGGAGATATAGAGGATACAGTAGCTTCCAGGAAAAGAAAGTAGAAAGAATGGGGGAGAGAGCAGAACCAAGATGGTGGAGTAGAAGAACGTACTCTCACTCCCTCTTGCGAGAACACCAGAATCACAAGTAGCTGCTGGACAATCATCGACAGGAGGACACTGGAACTCACCAAAAAAGATACCCCACATCCAAAGACAAAGGAGAAGCCACCATGAGACAGTAGGAGGGGCGCAATCACAGTAAAATCAAATCCCATAACTGCTGGGTGGGTGACTCACAGACTGGAGAATACTTATACGACAGAAGTCCACTCACTGGAGTGAAGGTTCTGAGCCCCACGTCAGGCTTCCCAACCGGGGGGTCCGGCAATGGGAGGAGGAATTCCTAGAGAATCAGACTTTGAAGGCCAGTGGGATTTGATTGCAGGACTTCGACAGGACTGGGGGAAACAGAGACTCCACTCTTGGAGGGCACACACAAAGTAGTGTGCACATCGGGACCCAGAGGAAGGAGCAGTGACCCCAGGGGAGACTGAACCAGACCTACCTGCTAGTGTTGGAGGGTCTCCTGCAGAGGCGGGTGTGTGTGTGTGTGTGTGTGTGTGTGTGTGTGTGTGTGTGGCTGAGGCTCACCCTGGTGACAAGCACACTGGCAGCAGAAGTTCTGGGAAGAACTCCTTGGCATGAGCCCTCCCAGAGTCTGTCATTAGCCCCACCAAAGAGCCCAGGTAGGGTTGCCTCCAGTGTTGGGTTGCCTCGGGCCAAACAACCAACAGGGAGGGAACCCAGCCCCACCCATCAGCAGTCAACCAGATTAAAGTTTTACTGAACTCTGCCCACCAGAGCAACAGTCAGCTCTACTCACCACCAGCACCTTCCATCAAGAAACTTGCACAAGCCTCTTAGATAGCCGCATCCACCAGAGGGCAGACAGCAGAAGCAAGAAGAACTACAATCCTGCAGCCTGTGGAACAAAAACCACGTTCACAGAAAGAGAGACAAGATGAAAAGGCAGAGGGCTATGTACCAGATGAAGGAACAAGATAAAACCCCAGAAAAACAACTAAATGAAGTGGAGATAGGGAACCTTCCAGAAAAAGAATTCAGAATAATTATAGTGAAGATGATCCAGGACCTCGGAAAAAGAATGGAGGCAAAGATCGAGAAGATGCAGGAAATGTTTAACAAAGACCTAGAAGAATTAAAGAACAAACAAACAGAGATGAACAATACAATAACTGAAATGAAAACTACATTAGAAGGAACGAGTAGCAGAATAACTGAGGAAGAAGAACGGATAAGTGACCTGGAAGACAGAATGGTGGAATTCACTGCTGCAGAACAGAATAAAGAAAAAAGAATGAAAAGAAATGAAGACAGCCTGAGAGACCTCTGGGACAACATTAAAAGCAACAACATTCGCATTATAGGGGTCCCAGAAGGAGAAGAGGGAGAGAAAGGACTAAAGAAAATATTTGAAGAGATTATAGTCGAAAACTTCCCTAACATGGGAAAGGAAATAGCCACTCAAGTCCAGGAAGCACAGCGAGTCCCATACAGGATAAACCCAAGGAGAAACACGCTGGTACACATAGTAATCAAATTGGCAAAAATTAAAGACAAATAAAAATTATTGAAAGCAGCAAGGGAAAAACAACAAATAACATACAAGGGAACTCCCATAAGGTTAACAGCTGATTTCTCAGCAGAAACTCTATAAGCCAGAAGGGAGTGGCATGATATACTTAAAGTGATGAAAGGGAAGAACCTACAACCAAGATTACCCAGCAAGGATCTCATTCAGATTCGATGGAGAAATCAAAAGCTTTACAGACGAGCAAAAGGTAAGAGAATTCAGCACCACCAAACCAGCTCTACAACAAATGCTAAAGGAACTTCTCTAAGTGGGAAACACAAGAGAAGAAAAGAACCTACAAAAACAAACCCAAAACAATTAAGAAAATGGTCATAGGAACATACATATTGATAATCACCTTAAACGTGAATGGATTAAATGCTCCAACCAAAAGACACAGGCTTGCTGAATGGATAGAAAAACAAGACCCATATATATGCTGTCTACACAGACCCACTTCAGACCTAGGGACACATACAGACTGAAAGTGAGGGGATGGAAAAAGATATTCCATGCAAATGGAAATCAAAAGAAAGCTGGAGTAGCAATACTCATATCAGATAAAATAGACTTTAAAATAAAGAATGTTACAAGAGACAAGGAAGGACACTACATAATGATCAAGGGATCAATCCAAGAAGAAGATATAACAATTATATATGCACCCAACATAGGAGCACCTCAATACATAAGGCAACTGCTAAAGGCTCTAAAAGAGGAAACCAACAGTAACACAATAACAGTGGGGGACTTTAACACCTCACATACACCAATGGACAGATCATCCAAGATGAAAATAAATAAGGAAACAGAAGCTTTAAATGACACAATAGACCAGATAGATTTAATTGATATTTATAGGACATTCCATCCAAAAACAGCAGATTACACTTTCTTCTCAAGTGCACATGGAACATTCTCCAGGACAGATCACATCTTGGGTCACAAATCAAGCCTCAGTGAATTTAAGATAATTGAAATCATATCAAGCATCTTTTCTGACCACAACGCTATGAGATTAGAAATGAAGTACAGGGAGAAAAACATAAAAAACACAAACACATGGAGGCTAAACAATACGTTACTAAATAACCAAGAGATCACTGAAGAAATCAAAGAGGAAATCAAAAAATAACTAGAGACAAATGACAATGAAAACACGATGGTCCAAAACCTATAGGATGCAGCAAAAGCAGTTCTAAGAGGGAAGTTTATAGCTATACAAGCCTACCTCAAGAAACAAGAAAAATCTCAAATAAACAATCTAACCTTGCACCTAAAGGAACTAGAGAAAAAAGAACAAACAAAACCCGAAGTTAGCAGAAGGAAAGAAATCATAAAGATCAGAGCAGAAATAAATGAAATAGAAACAAAGAGAACAATAGCAAAGACCAACAAAACTAAAAGATGGTGCTTTGAGAAGGTAAACAAATTGATATACCATTAGCCAGACTCATCAAGAAAAAGAGGGAGAGTACTCAAGTCAATAAAATTAGAAATGAAAAAGGAGAAGTTACAACAGACACCGCAGAAATACAAAGCATCCTAAGAGAATACTATGAGCAACTCTATGCCAATGAAATGGACAATCTGGAAGAAATGGACAAATTCTTAGAGAGGTATAACCTTCCGAGACTGAACCAGGAAGAAATAGAAAATATGAACAGACCAATCACAAGTAATGAAATTGAAACTGTGATTTAAAAATCTTCCAACAAACAAAAGTCCAGGACCAGATGGCTTCACAGGTGAATTCTATCAAACATTTAGAGAAGAGCTAACACGTATCCTTCTCAAACTCTTCCAAAAAATTGCAGAGGAAGATACACTCCCAAACTCATTCTATGAGGCCACCATCACACTGATACCAAAACCAGACAAAGATACTACAAAAACAGAAAATTACAGACCAATATCACTGATGAATATAGACGCAAAAATCCTCAACAAAATACTAGCAAACAGAATCCAACAACACATTAAAAGGATCATACAACACGATTACATGGGATTTATCCCAGGGATGCAAGGATTTTTCAATATACACAAATCAATCAATGTGATTCACCATATTAACAAATTGAAGAGTAAAAACCATATGATCATCTCAATAGATGCAGAAAAAGCTTTTATGATAAAAACTCTCCAGAAAGTGGGCATAGAGGGAACCTACCTCAACATAATAAAGGCAATATATGACAAACCCACAGCAACATCATTCTCAATGGTGAAAAACTGAAAGCATTTCCTCTAAGATCAGGAACAAGACAGGGATGTCCACTCTCACCACTATTATTCAACATAGTTTTGCAAGTCCTAGCCACGGCAGTCAGAGAAGAAAAAGAAATAAAATGAATCCAAATTGTAAAAGAAGAAGTAAAACTGTCACTGTTTGCAGATGACATGATACTATACATAGAGAATCCTAAAAATGCCACCAGAAAACTACTAGAGCTAATCAGTGAATTTGGTAAAGTTGCAGGATACAAAATTAATGCACAGAAATCTCTTGCATTCCTATACACTAATGATGAAAAATCTGAAAGAGAAATTAAGGAAACACTCCCATTTACCATTGCAACAAAAAGAATAAAATACCTAGGAATAATCCTACCTAGGGAGAAAAAAGACCTGTATGCAGAAAACTATAAGACACTGATGAAAGAAATTAAAGATGATACCAACAGACGGAGAGATATACCATGTTCTTGGATTGGAAGAATCAATATTGTGAAAATGACTACACTACCCAAAGCAATCTACAGATTCAATGCAATCCCTATCAAATTACCAATGGCAGTTTTTACAGAACTAGAACAAAAACTCTTAAAATTTGTATGGAGACAC
This sequence comes from Aethalodelphis obliquidens, assembly GCF_003676395.1. Taxonomy (NCBI): domain Eukaryota; kingdom Metazoa; phylum Chordata; class Mammalia; order Artiodactyla; family Delphinidae; genus Aethalodelphis; species Aethalodelphis obliquidens. Next base: position 3,945,936 of record NW_020838026.1, on the reverse strand, counting down.
AAAAGACCCAAATGGCCAAAGCAGTCTTGTGGGAAAAAAACGGAGCTGGAGGAATCAGACTCCCTGACTTCAGACTATGCTACAAAGCTACAGTAATCAAGACAGTATGGTACTGGCACAAAAACAGAAACATAGATCAATGGAACAAGATAGAAAGTCCAGAGATAAACCCACACACCTATGGTCAGCTAATCTATGACAAAGGAGGCAAGGACATACAATGGAGAAAAGACAGTCTCTTCAATAAGTGGTGCTGGGAAGACTGGACAGCTACATGTAAAAGAATGAAATTAGAACACTCCCTAACACCATACACAAAAATAAACTCAAAATGGATTAGAGACCTAAATGTAAGACTGGACACTATAAAACTCTTGGAGGAAAACATAGGAAGAACACTTTTTGACGTAAATCACAGTAGAGTCTTTTTTGATCCACCTCCTAGAGTAATGGAAATAAAAACAAAAATAAACAAATGGAACCTAATGAAACTTTAAAGCTTTTGCACAGCAAAGGAAACCATAAACAAGATGAAAAGACAACCCTCAGAATGGGAGAAAATATTTGCAAACAAATCAACAGACAAAGGATTAATCTCCAAAATATACAAACAGCTCATGCAGCTCAATATTAAAAAAACAAACAACCCAATCCAAAAATGGGCCAAAGACCTAAATAAACATTTCTCCTAAGAAGACATACAGATGGCAAAGAAGCACATGAAAAGCTGCTCAACATCACTAATTATTAGGGAAATGCAAATCAAAACTACAATGAGGTACCACCTCACACCAGTTAGAATGGCGTCATCAGAAAATGTACAAACAACAAATCCTGGAGAGGGTGTGGAGAAAAGGGAACCCTCTTGCACTGTTGGTGGGAATGTAAATTGATACAGCCACTATGGAGAACAGTATGGAGGTTCCTTAAAAAACTAAAAAAATTACCATATGACCCAGCAATCCCACTACTGGGCATATACCCAGAGAAAACCATAATTCAAAAAGACACATGCACCCCAATGTTCCTTGAAGCACTATTTACAATGTCCAGATCATGGAAGCAACCTAAATGCCCATCAACAGACGAATGGTAAAGAAGATGTGATACATATATACAATGGAATATTACTCAGCTATAAAAAGGAAGGAATTTGGGTCATTTGTTGAGATGTGGATAGTCTAGAGACTGTCATACAGAGTGAAGTAACTCAGAAAGAGAAAAACAAATATCGTATGTTAACGCATATATGTGGAACCTAGAAAAATGGTACAGATGAACCAGTTTGCAGGGCAGATATTGAGACACAGATGTAGAGAACAAATGTATGGACACCAAAGGGGGAAAGCGGCGGGGGTGGGGTGGGGTGGGGTGTGTGTGTGATGAATTGGGCGATTGAGATTGACATGTATACACTGATGTGTATAAAATTGATGACTAATAAGAACCTGCTGTATAAAAAAATAAATAAAATTAAATTAAAAAAAAGAATGGGGAAAGGCAATATCAAAAAGATATGGGCTGAGAATTTTCCAAGTATTAGAAGACTTGATTGTTCAAATTGAAGAAAGCTGACTCATGAGCAAAATAAATCAATAGCAACCCTTATGTAAACAGAGGACACTAGAGACAAAGACAAGGGTCACCTACGGAGAAAAAAAGTATTAACCTGGTATCTCGTCATTGAGACTAGAAGCTAGAAAACACTGGAATAATATCTTTAAAGTTCTGAGAGAAATAACCGGTACACCAGAATTCTATACCCAGCTAAACTAACATAGAATATTGAGAATAGGATAAAAACATGTTCAGCCAGTCAAAAGACTGAGAATGTATCTCTCAGTGACTCTTTCTGAAAGCATCATTAAATGTAGTAACTCAATAAGAAGGAAATTGGAATCGGAAGAAATACATGGAATGCAAGAATCAGTGGTGCTCAAGTAAGCAAAGCAGGTTTACTGGGGAAAAAGAGAGTGAAAAAGCTGGAGGTTTAGCAAGTGTGGTCATGGATCTGTATATTTAGGCTCAATATTTCATAGGTGGAGGAGTCCTGTGTGCTGATAAGATTCATGTAGCCTCAAGGATGGTTGACTAGAGTGAGCAGCGTGAAGATCATTTGATCCCAGAAAGTCAAGAAGTTTTGAAACTAAGATATGGGAGGGACCATATATTATACTGATTATTTTCCTCCACTGCATCCCCAATAGATTCTCCAGTCTTCTCTCAGCGCTGCTTTGGATATGTAAGACTGGCCCCTATGAACTGTGTCCTGCAGGTGTCCTTGCTAGCTGGCTTCATGTGGAGTTTGACAAATTGGAGTCACTGGCCAAAAATCAGTGTGAGTGAAAGAGAGAACAGAGTTCCTTCCCAGTCTCTCCCTGCTTCAGCATTGCTTCTCTAGTAGCATATGTGTCTCTCCATGACTAGAGTTCCCACTAATGGCCCCTTTTCCATGGATCCAGCTCTCACTGGTCTCAGATAAGTCTCTTCTTCTTGAATTTTGACCCTATGAATAACAGATTTTTACCCCACTGATTTCTAGGTAATATCAGGAGATAATTCTCCACGGGTCTCTCATGTTTTTGTACATCTTGTGAGTAAGGTACTAAATGCCCTTTGTTGCTGATGATCTTTTCAAGGATGTTTGTATACCGAATAGCCTTGGAAAGTGAAGGTAGTGTCTCTCTCTGGAGCAAAAGGCAGTCATACTGTCCAGTGTAATGAAGATAACGTCTCCCTCTGAAGCAAAGGGCAGACATGCCTACTGCCCATTATAAAAGATTGCATTTCCTAAACTCAGGGTTTCCTGGCCTGTAATTCAACCCATCACATGTACAGTTGTTATCTGGCCCCCTTCGTGTCACTCTGGGGGAGTTGAGGCTTAGATAACCAAAACAAAAATGCTGATGCTCTGGCTACTGTTATTGCTATGTGTAGTCAACTATCCTTCATCTTTGATCCAGGAGTGTCATGTCTTCAATCACTGCCCATGAAGCTGTAACAGGCTATCTCATTAGCTTTCAAATAGGGTAAAATCTCAGATCCCTAACAGTTCTTGACAGGTACCTTGGCATCTCTTGTTTGTTCCCTTAAACCCAACAGTACTTCTAAAGGTAGTTCTTTCACAAAACCCGTCTCATTGAATTCTATTTCCTGCTGGACTCCTGCCTGATAGATCTAGATAGTTTGAAATCTCTATGGTCAGTTAATTTACGACAAAGGAGGCAAGAATATACAATGGAGAAAAGACAGGCTCTTCAATAAGTGGTACTGGGAAAAGTGGACAAATACATGTAAAAGAATGAAATTAGAACATTTTCTTACCCCATACACAGAAACAAACTCAAAATGGATTAAAGACCTAAATGTAAGACTGGATACCATAAAACTCCTAGAGGGAAACATCGGCAGAACACTCTTTGACATGAATCACAGCAATATCTTTTTGGATCCATCTCCTAGAGTAGTGGAAATAAAAACAAAAATAAATCAATGGGACCTAATTAAACTTAAAAGCTTTTGCACAGCAAAGGAAACCATAAACAAAACAAAAAGACAACCTACGGGGGTAGTGGGGGGGAGGAAGAGGAGCTTGTTTTTTAGTGTGATATTTACCTAGCGATAATAAACTGAAAATCTTTTGCAAAAAAAAAAAAAAAAAAAAAAGGCAACCTACAGAATGGGAAAAAATATTTGCAGATGATGCAACCAAGAAGAGATTAATCTCCAAAATATACAAATAGTTCATACAGCTCAATATCAAAAAACCAAACAACCCAGTCAAAAAATAGACAGAAGATCTAAATAGACATCTCCACATAAGACATACAGATAGCCAAAGGCACATGAAAATATGCTGAACCTTGCTAGTTATTAGAGAAAGGCAAATCAAAACTACAATGAGTTATCACCTCACACTGGTCAGAATGGCCATCATCAAAAAGTCTACAAATAAATGCTGGAGAGGGTGTGGAGAGAAAGGAACCCTCCTACACTGTTCGTGAGAATGTAAACTGGTACAGCCACTATGGAGAACAGTGTGGAGGTGCCTTAAAAAACTAAAAAATTGAGCAATCCCACTCCTGGGCATATATCCAGAGAAAACCATAACTGAAAAGACATGCACCCCAATGTTCACTGCAGCACTATTTACAATAGCCAAGACATGAAAGCAGCCTAAATGTCCATTGACAGATGAATAGATAAAGAAGATGCAGTATATATATATATACACTGGAATATTACTCAGCCATAAAAAGAATGAAATAATGTCATTTGCAGTAACATGGATGGACCTAGTGATTATCATACTAAGTGAAGTAAGTCAGACATAGAAAGACAAATATCATATGATATTGCTTATATGTGGAATCTAAAATAAAAATGATACAAATAAACTTATATACAAAACAAATAGACCCACAGGCATAGAAAATAAACTTATGGTTACTGAAGGGGAAGGGGGGTATAAATTAGGAGTTTGCAATTACCATATACACAGTAATACATATATATAATAGATAAACAAGGACCTACTGTATAGCATAGGGAACTATACTCAATATTTTGTAATAATCTATAAGGGAAAAGAATCTGAAAAAGAATATATACGTGTATATGTATAACTAAATCACTTTGCTATACACCTGAAACTAACACAACATTGTATTGGGTTGGCCAAAAAGTTCGTTTACGAACTTTTTGGCCAACCCAAATAAATCAACTATATTTCAATTAAAAAAAGAAATCTCAAGGGATGTGCAACAATTAATTTTCTGGGTCAACTTGGCTAGGCTATGGTGCCCAGTTATTTGGTCAAATACCAGCCTAGATGTTGCTACGAAGATATATTTTTAGGTGTGATTAACATTCTCTCTCTCTCCCTCTCTCCCTCTCTCTCTCTCTCTCTCTCTCTCTCTCTCTCTCTCC